>NC_092705.1:24528129-24828129 GCF_964275005.1 Diadema setosum
ACTTGAAAGTTTGGTAGAGCAAATCTTATGGTCGGACACTTTAACGGAGAGCATTGTTTGTATCTGTGGTTCTTCCTTTCCCCTTACCACTGACAAGCCCCCTAGAGTATCACCCCAAAGTAGACTCTGTCCCAAGACCAGACCACAAATGGTCATCGGTTGATACGGTCACTTTAGAATGCAGTCATTGTTCTTAAAGTAGTGCATTGTATACACGAAGGTGTTGAAAGATGTCTGGTTTTGTAAGAAATTAAGAGTGAGTCTTGAGGAGTAACTCCTCTGAAGTTGACTGGAGAGAAAGTCAGTTTGGCTACTCCTCTGCACTGCAGGCCCGTAACTAGGGGGGGGGGGGGGTGTTCAGGCTCCCCCCCCCCCCCCGCTAGCGAGCAGGGTCCGCTTGAACAAAAATGAAAACTTCTTCCCAAAGCTCCAAATACGACAGAAGAGTGATACGATATATACGAACATGTTCACAAAATGCTCACACTGATTTGTAAGTTTTAGCAAGCTTTTGGATTTGATTGTCGCATGATCTGTTATTTAACAGGGCAGGCCACAATATAAACCGTGTGCCAGCATTGTATGATTCACAAGTGCAATGTTTCCTACACAGAAATATACAAATTTCGGCTCACTCGCTTGTACTAATTTAGAGTACTTTTTCAAGTCCTCAGTTTGTCGGTATAAATCGTTATCTATCACATAAGGCCGTCACTATTTATTATCTTGATTAGAATTGTAAGATTTAATTACCAAAAAAAATGACAAGAATTCCATGTTTTGTAAGCTGAAATGCAAAAAATTTTTAGCTCGCCACCTGCGCTCGCTCGCCAAAATTTATCAAAATTTATTACATTGAAATCACCCTCAAAAGACCCCTATATTCGAACATGTTCAGAAAATGCTCACATTGATTTATAAGTTTTAGCAAGCTTTTGGATTCAATTGTCGTATGATCTGTTATTTTATACACAGGGCAAGCCACCATAATAACAGTGTGCCAGCATTGTATGATTTACAAGTACAACGAACTATGAGATAAGTGCAATGTTTCCTACACAGAAAATAAATATATACAAATTTCGGCTCACTCGCTCGTACTAATTTAGAGTATTTTTGCAAGTTTTCAGTTTGTTGGCATAAATCGTTTAAGGCCGTCACTGTATCTAAATTAGAATTGTAAGATTTAACAACAAAAAAATGACAAGAATTCCATGTTTTGTATAGGCTGAAATACAAAAATTTTCGGCTTGCTCGCTGCGCTCGCTCGCCAAAATTTATCAAAATTTATGAGATTTAAATCACCCTCAAAAAGACCCCTTTTAAGTGCTTGAAAAAGCATATCATGTGGATTTTTTTTTTAAAGTCCCTACCGGGATGGGGTTGGGGTTGAACACTTTTCAGAAATTAGGGGCGCAATTTTCGCGCTTGGATGCCCCGGGCGCCGTTTTCCCCTAGATACGCATAGGTATAAGAACAATTCAGTATATAGGCACGAAGATGATCAGAGACGTTTCTTCATGGCTGATACATGTGTCAAACCGAACTATTAAAAGTGAAGAATTGATTGTTTTTACGTTTGAAAAATATATCCCTCCCAGAGTGAGACCCCATTCCGCTTGGTTGCTTAACTCGCTCAGAAAGGTCCACTATTTCCAATTTTGAACCCCCATAAAAATCCTAGTTACGGGCCTGCACTGATATGACTGTGACAGTCTTGAGTCTTGACTCGAGCCTGAATAAAACACTGGATCGAGACATGAGCCATCGAAATGACTGGTGCCTGGTTCCTTGATGTGTCCTTTAGAGTTTTAAACTCTAATTGTATTGGGGACTGAATCAGCGTCCCAACAATGGCGGTATCTAATAGCGGTAAAGAAGACGCCATAATCAAAGCAACACGGCAAGTTTGAATGTGAGGAAAGAAGGAGGATAAGGCAAAGGTAGGCCGGCTGCATGATTGCAGGTTTGTGTTTAGGGTTTCTAACATCCTTTTATGGTCCATAACCTTCAACATTGCATCGTTGTTGATAACTCTCACAAAGGCTATAACCCATTATCCATTTTCTCTCTTCATATTCAAGACATGGATTGTCGCTGAGAGCTATGTGCAGTTAGCCTCAGTGGAAGTGTCTACGTTATCGGACAGTTGGCCATGTTAAAGGTTATGGACCATAATTAAATAATATTACAAGAAACCCTAAACACAAACCCTAAAAACAGACATGTATTCGTACAGGCTGGCTTGTTTATTTGGTCACTTTCATTGACAGATCCCATCCATTCAATGAGACATTCATTGTTCCTCGTCATGTGACACTCAAACTTGAAAAAAAAAAATGGTCAAAATTTCTTTAAAGTTCATGGACTCAGTCATGCATGACATTTGTCAACAAATTTAGGCATCGATGGCAAGAAAAAAGATTTATTTCATCACAACGAACATTGCCCTCTCAATAGCTGACAAGTATGAAATGATATAGCCCTCCAAAGTTGGATTACTTTTTTGAAGCAGTGTGTGGCATAGCGAACAATATTATTTTCTTTTTCATTTCTTTTCATTTATTTCCATATTCAAATACATGTAATACAAAATTATTGCTACGTAGGATTAACAATTTGTACAAGAAGGTTGGAGTGTCATAAAGCAAATACAAACAATAGTATAACAGAAGTATAATACATACACACCTGCAACTACAAGCACATATGAACCTACGTAATATACAAATAATTTGATCTTCATGAAATTACTTTGAGTTGAAATAACACTAGGTAGTAACGAATATGGAGGGAGCTTGCATAAGAAGAAAAACTGGAACAATTAGCAAGTTCCCAGAGTAAAAAGAAAAAAGAGAAAAGAAGAAAAACTGTCTAAGCGTACGTGCGTATGAATTATACCCAAATACAAAACGAATTATCGCCCATTGTTGGCCTATGTGTATTGAGCCCTTACGCATTCGTGCGTGGGAGTGCCTAAAAAAATATTAATAAGATAAAAAAAATATATATATATATGAGTGCAGCGAAGCTTCGTATCCAATCTTTACGTTGTGCATTACGGAAACACGAGAGCAGAGAAGACTTATTTCAAGGCTGGTCGTCAGGTAAGTCACATTCCCGTTTCATTCTAGAAAATAAGGGGAAACTCTGCAGTACTTGTGAATCCCGACAGTTATACAATTATACAGTACAGTTATACCAAGAAGGTTTTATACATGGAGTTCCAACTGGCTGTAATTATTCAAACAGTTGTCAGATTTCTATTGATGCACAAAAGAATTCCACAGGTGCACTTGTGCCTTTGATGATCGATGTTCCAAGCCGCCGTCTTGTATGCTGAGCAATCTGAAGATTCATTTTGAACGTGTTCATAATGTTGGCCATATTTTGCTTATTTATTTATTAGATGAAATGGAATTTCACTTAATAAAGCATGTAAAACAAAAGTCAATTCCATTCAGAAATTTGCGCAAAAGTGTAAATCAGAGCTGTATTATGTGAAAATGTTTAAAACTGTACCATCCTGGAAAGCTGGTTTTATCACTTTTCGACTTAATTTCCCCAAATGAAACTAACATGTAATAATCTTCAAGTATAATTCTTTATTGATAGATATATAAGATTAGTGCCCGCGTACGCCCAGTCGAATAATTTTCATCTTCATTTCAGCATTTTTTCCTCAATTTCTGTTCGCGCATCCTCGTGTCTGTACCACCTATAGCTTTTATAAGAAGGGATAGCGAAAAGTAATTACCATCACAAAGACATACCTTCCTTTGAAAGTGGCTGGTGATTATGCAATGAGACACGAGTCAATTGTCTTCGTATCGGCGCGGCAGATCCTGTTTGGCACGTACATGCTTCAAATATTTTTGAGCGGCGGCTTCGAGCATAGATCAAAGGGAATAACTCTGTTGTTACTCCATCTCTTCATCCTCCTTGGTTATACTAGAATTGGTTGTTGCCCTATTGCTTACCATGTTATTAACCGCAATATTCTTTTTACGGTTGCAAAGTTTGCGGTATTTGGGGGAAAATGAGCGAGCATTATCGTAATTTCGTCGGTGTTTTTACGAACCGGCATACAGTGGCGCGCGCTGAGCGAAAATGCCATTTAGAGAAAGCGCGTTTAAAGATCTTGGCAGTTTCAGATAACAATCCATGTTCAGTGAATTTTGTAAAGAAAGCAATGTGGACTTGCCATTGCTCGATGGTTTATTTCTGCCCGTAGGCAATGATTGAATGTAACTCACATAGTATACACAAATTGTCATGTTTAACAATAAACGCTAACAGTATGTTTGAACACATAAATTGAACTAAACAATATGCTCACTAAACAATGTTTGAGCACTCAACCATATGCTCATTGCTCACTCAATAATATGCTGTAATGATCAACATTTTATCTTTGGCTCAACTGCTGATAACACGGCACGTCATCTATGGAAGAGCATTTCAAGCTCAGCACTAATATAACCATTTTGCACTTCTCATCAATGTTCTCAAAACTACCATAAAAGGTAGAGTTTAAACCAGTTGGAGCATTTGAATCAATGAATAACTGTTGGTAAACAACCATGGTAAAACATATTTGTCTCGGGTTTGGGTTGTGTATAGTCACTTGCTGGGCGATCGTAACTCGTCCCAGCACGCAATTACGCCAACGGGATGGTGCTATCTTTTATTTTTTATGAAGCATAGGGGCCCACAGAGAAGTTTAATGCCACCGTCATAACCTCGCACGATATTGCCGCTTACTGGCCAGCCCAGGTACCACCAAAGGTGCTCATGCAAATGAGCAAGCTGCCCAATCCGGCCCAATCTCCCACCATAATGCAAGCTGACGGGCTAGCCTAGGCACCCCACAAAGCAAGAACACACTGCTCATGGGAATGAGCAAGCTGCCCAATCCAGCCCAACCTCCCACCATAATGAAACTTAATGGGCTAGCCCAGCACCACGAGATACAGAACGAACGACCAAACAGACAAACGCACTACATAAGGACAAGAGATGCTCATGGAACGAGCGGCTGCCCAATCCAGCCCAACCTCCCACCATTACATAAGCCAGCGGGCTATAGCCCGGGTGCCCCATGAATGTGCTCATGGCAGTGACCAAGCTGCCCAATCCAGCCCAACCTCCCACCATAACGAAAGCTGGCGGCTAGCCCGGGTACCACCACAGAAGAGTTCTGTGGGTACCACCAAGATGGACTGGCCATGGTACAACATAATGCGTTGTGACTGCGAGCGGGCCTATTGCCCCAACTTCTCACCCTATATTAAAGTATTGGCTGGCCATGGTGGCCTTATACAAGTAACCGAGGTATGAGCGAGTAGCACCATCCTGCCCGCAAACTTGAGCCCTGGCACTCAGTGTAATGCACCTCTTTGCCAGTTGCTTAGGGTGGGATTTCACGGAGCACGCGAACGATTTGCGAATGACGCGAATGGCAAAATCCAGCATTCGCATTTTAGTCTGCAAAAGATCGCCAAACAAACGTGAGGGTTCGGAAGCGTCGTCAATTGTTCGCGAATGTCGTTTTTACTTCGGCGAGAATTTCAAAAAAAGTTTGAAATTTTTCGCGAACCTTTTCCGCACACTTAGTCGGGATTTGCTCGTGAGCTGTTCTCGAAAGTGTCTTTAAAGCTTCGTCATATGCGCAAGACCTTCGCAAGACACGCGCGATGTTCGCAAAATGTTCGTGAAACCCCAAACAGACTCCGAAACTTCTGAAAATGTCTCGCTTATGTTACGCGAAATCTGCGAAGTTTTTCCGATCATTTTACGACGTAATCGCAAACTGTTCGCGTACCTTTTGAGACATTCTCGCGAACGTTTAGCGCACGTTTGGGGAATGTATGCCCTGTACGTTTTCTGCAAATATAAATCGTAGCATACATCTAAACATCAAACAATTATTAACAACTATAGTAACAAGAGAAATTATAGAGTAGCAAAGAGAAAGAATATTTAATATACAAAAAAAAATCGCAGAATATACTTAAAATCAATCTTAAGTATATAAATTTCATTTGAACTATAGAGATTATGTGTTGGAGGAACTGCAAAAAAAAAAAAAAGATCAAATGCTTTACTAGTGGAGATACGTCCTAGGGGGAAAAAATGTAGGCAAACACACGATAGAGAAATGAGAGAAAACGAAAAGAGAAATAGAGGAAAGAAAAAAAAATCAACTCAAGAAAGCTGATTTGAGTTGATTTTTTTTTTTATTGCTTCCACCTCTCCTTGCTACATTTTCTCCCATGATTTACCTTGAAAATTTTTCGTTGTTCGCATTTCCGTCGCGTGTTCTTCGTGTACGTAACATGCTGTACTTTAGCAATGATACACACGACAATCGCACATACGTCGTGGGAACTTCGCACAAATTGCGCAAGAATAGTTTCCGGCTTCATTGTCGGAAAACATTCGGAGAAAAACTTTCCGAATGTTGGATTTTGTCATTCGCGTCCTTCGCAAATCGTTCGCGTGCTCCGTGAAATCCCACCCTTACTAAGGCACATCATATAATTTGCTTTATGCTGACATAATTATTATTCAACACAATATTGCATAAGAATGCCCTCCATGCTTCCCAATGGGTTGGGTGGGAGGGACTTAAAACGTTGTTGCCTGGGGCAAAGTGCATCGAACAATGGCGGTACGACGGCCGACGTGGCCAATTTGCTATGGTAACTTTATAAGCCAGTTCGTAATTAGCTCATGTACACCTTGGTACAACTTAATGACCTTTGTGTTTTCTCAATTGGTTAGGCACTTCACTCGTTTTCAAAGCGGTATAATGCATAAGCTTGCCCGACACAACAATTTATGGAATTCGTGTTCAAGCAAAGTATGAACTTGAGTTTAGACCAGGTGACCAGAATAGTCCGTCAGTTGACACTTTAGCAGGCATCTAATTCATTATTTCGTATTGAATGCAATAACAACTTTTTTTTTTTAATATATATTGCCAAATACCAGGCTTGCTGTCAGGTGGATGTGCTAGCAAGCACTATTTAGATAAGGATCAAATGAATAATCATCACATCACAGATGCTTATCTCAGTGAATTAATAAACCAAAATGCCTCTTGGTACAAATGACCTTTTTGCTGCTCATGCGCAAAGTGGAATTACGAACTGGTCTATTCGCCAAGCACGTCATTGCAGCTTGCCAATTTGGCGTGTAAACGCCTTACAGATTAAATAAAGCTGGAGAGGTTGGGGGGTTGCAACCCCCCCCCCCCCCAAAAAAAAAAAAAATACGGGGACCATTTTTTTTTTTAATCTTATCCTTTTTTTTAACTTGTAATTTTATTTTTTTCTATTTATGGCAATGACCTCTATACCAAAAATAGTGGTGTTTTAGATGCAAGAAAACGCCATTTTCACACACAGATTTTCAAAAATTCTCCCTACTGTGGGAGGGGGGACACCCCCCTCCCACACCCTCCCCCCCCCCCCCTCGCTCGCTCCGCTTGCTCGGGCTTGGTCGCTACGCTCCCTCGCATGCCCCAACCCCCTCCTTTATAGAAAGCTAGATCCGCCCCTGACCATTGCTCGATGGTTTATTTCTGCCCGCAGGCAATGATTGAATTTAACTGAATTTAACTTGGAATACTCATGTGCAGAATATTACTACAGCAATAGCTAAAACAACTGGTGTTTTGAGAATAAAGTATTTGATTAATGATCCAACTTTAATAATGTTATATAACACTTTATTTTTACCATATGTAATGTATTGCAATATTGTATGGGGCAACTGTAGCAAAAGTAAATGAAATACAATTTTTATTCTTCAGAAAAAGGCTTTTCGTATATGCACACACTCAAATTTTTTGGCTCACACCGATCATATATTTCATCGCCTAAAAACTTTAAAAGCACATGACATGCATATATATCTAACTGCTATATTTATGTATAAACACACTCGAAATTTATTACCATTTTTGCATAATGCCTTAGTAACCAATGACCATATTCATTCGTACCCAACCCGTCGTTCCCATGATTTTCATTTAAGTAATCCAAAGCTTTTACTTGCTCAAAATCGATTAGACATCACGGTCCGGATATATGGAATACTCTTCCTGAGGAGTTGAAACAGTGTGCCTCCTTGTTTTCAATTAAAGCAAACTTAAAGAAGCACATTTTATTACAGTATACTTCAAATACAAATTAAAAACAAATAATTCATATGATTAATGTTGGTCTCCCAAATAGCAACATCGCATATCGTTCCCTCCTCCAGCACACCAATTCGATTATTCTACATTCCAGCATATCTGCCCTTCTGCACTTTCTAGCACTTGCACGCACATCCACCACCATCACGTTTTTTTCCCCTGCTATCTTCGCAGCAGAATTTGTATTGTATTGTATTGCATTATTACGAAACTAGTATACGTCCCTACTCTTTCCTCTGGCCGGCCATCTTTTCAAGCTATGCTTACAATGGCGGCCCTCTTCATTATCGCTCCATAATTATAATTGTTGTAATCCCCGCTGCATAGACATGCATACTGTATATTGTATCATTAATTACCTTTTATATCTTTGTTTACGCAAGTCAAACGACTCTGTATTGAATTTATTTTGTATATTTCCCACATGTTCATGATCATGTGCCTTATGTATATTGATTAGCTGATTGATTTGTTGATTTGCAGAAAATAAAGTATCTATTAAACAAAAAAACAAACAAATGTAACTCACATAGTATACACAAATTGTCATGTTTAACAATAAACGCTAACAGTATGTTTGAACACATAAATTGAACTAAACATTATGCTCACTAAACAATGTTTGAGCACTCAACCATATGCTCATTGCTCACTCAATAATATGCTGTAATGATCAACATTTTATCTTTGGCTCAACTGCTGATAACACGGCACGTCATCTATGGAAGAGCATTTCAAGCTCAGCACTAATATAACCATTTTGCACTTCTCATCAATGTTCTCAAAATTACCATAAAAGGTAGAGATTAAACCAGTTGGAGCATTTGAATCAATGAATAACTGTTAACAACCATGGTAAAACATATTTGTCTCGGGTTTGGGTTGTGTATAGTCACTTGCTGGGCGATCGTAACTCGTCCCAGCATGCACTGCATTACGCCAACGGGATGGTGCTAGCTTTTATTTTTTATGAAGCATAGGGGCCCAGAGAAGTTTAATACCACCTTCCACCCAATTTTTTATTTTTTATTTCTTGCCTTTCTTTGCGGGGCAGTTTTCCTGTATTTGAATTCCTTGACATCTTTGCTCTAATAAGGTATACGAATAATGTATTAAAACCAACCATTTGGTTCCTAGGCAAATAAGTTGAGGAGCACCAGTCTCTCTCTGGGCCACCATGCATTCATTTTGTCCATTATTAAAGCTCACATATTTATGCGTGTACGGAAAGAATCCTGCGTGCTCCCCATTAACAAACCCTCGGAATAACGAACATTACTCGCAGTTTTGCGAGGTTTGGCAGCAACACTAATGTTTTTCTCTTTCTTGCAAATTGCCTTTAAGGGGTTCGGCGAACTTATCTAACAAACATGTCTTGGTGGGGTATCCTACCAGCAAGACATTCACGAATCCCAGTGCCCACGAGTTTGACACTAAAGGCAAATAAGGCCCATGATTCCAACACTAAAAAAAAAAAAAAAAAAAAAAAAAAAAAAGAGGCCCGCGAGATTAAGCCCGTGATGTAATGTCGGTCTGATGGGCTTTTATGCTGAGTGTCAAACTGTTTGTTGTTGTTGTTGTTGTTTTTTTTTTTTTTTGCCTAGTGTCGGGTTCACGAGCCTTATTTGCCTAGTGTCGAGCTCGTAGGCTGTACGAATCGTGGGTGTCGGCAACCTGGCACAAATCTATACGTTGTGACTTTATCGGCCGAAGCAAGAACGATGTACGTTATGACCAAGGATACCTGGGATCTATAAAACGCTTGTACTTTTCAGAATAGACTCAATCATCCACATAGACATGATTATGCCATGTGCAAAACATTAAAGGTTGCTCACAGAACAGTTTCCAAAGCCCGAACGGTTTGAAAGCTAAGACCTTGCAAATACAAATGCCCTCAAGTATGTCTTGTGCTCGTTCCAGATTTTTTTTTTTTAACTAGTCATTAGCCCACTGAAATTTGATATGGAGATATACATGTTTAATTGTAATAACGTAATTTTGTCAATAGCATTCACCCATCATCGCCTGTTACACGCCGCGGTCTTTGCTTGTTTGTGCTACATTTTTTATTCACCCTTGGAGTTGGATATATATATATATATATATATATATATATATATATATATATATATATATATATATATATATATATGTACATATATCTATATCTTATACCATTCAGAATAAAAAGTATAAAGTTTTCACCCAGGCACCAAGTCATGTGACATGTAGCTCTCGTCAAATCAAAATACTGCCAACTTCAATTATTTCCTCCTGCTATATGGACATCGATTCTTAAGTTCTATATCGACAACCAAGGGTCATTACACTTCTGCAATTCCATTTCAGATCAACCTTCCACTGTACCTCTTGGTTTTGAAAACCCGAGTTCTTTCGAGAGGTTTGAGGTTTGGTTGTCAATTACAAAGTTGAATATCAAAACTAAAACACGGAGCGAAGACGAGACCAATTAGACCAGAGGAATGCAGTTCTCAGCAGGCTTTAAAGATAAAATTCTTAATATCAAGGAAGTAGAACGTGGTAGAACGTGGAATGAAGTTCGAATGTTAAAACTTTCCCATTTTGTTCTTCTTGTTCTTCTCTTTGTTCTTTTCGTCTTCTGCTTTTGCTGCTTCTTCTACGCTTGAGAAAATATCCATCAATATTTTGATTGGCAAATTGCATCTATTAAAAAAAAGCGTTGATGATTATGCATCAATTTTGCAACCATGTAGTCACACTGATGAATTATTTCTTAAAAGCAAAATCTTAAAGTTGAAAGACTTATACGTATATCAATTATAGGACAAATCATTTATAATTTCAGGGAAAATAAGTTGCCCAAAGTATTTGATGATGTATTTTGTAGAAATGTCAGCGTTCATTACCCTACAAGACGATCCAATGAGTATTTCATTTACCTTTACTCCGCACCATCTTCGTCCAGAATACATTTGTTTATACAGGACCAAGCTTTTGGAATCAATTAAGCGATAATATCAGAAATGCACCAAGTCTTGCTGCATTTAAACAAAAAATAAAGACAATTTTGTTTTATTTTTACATAATATTTAAAGTACATTTTGTTTTGTTCTTTTTTAATTGATTTACATGATTTCTTTGACGTTAATTACCGTGTCCATACAAATAGATAGTGTCTGGCAATAGTTCTTTATGTGCTGTGGATCCCTGCATCATCTCAAAGAGAGACAGTGATAGGAAGGGGCGTGTAGATGTAGAAGGAAGAAGGGAATTAAAGGACAAGTTCACCTTCATTAACATAAGGATTGAGAGAATGTAGCAATATTAGTAGAACACATCAGTGAAAGTTTGAGGAAAATTGGACAATCGATGCAAAAGTTATGAATTTTTAAAACTTTTGTGTTGAAACCGCTGGATGAGGAGGCTGCTAAGGCTCGTGATGTCATATGAGTACAACAGTATAAAGAAAATGTGAAGAAAATTCAACATATTTTCACTTTTTTTCGCATAATAAAAGAGCACTTGACTTGCCTCTTTCTAAAGGCAATGGGAATAATATTACCCATAACATATGTCAGTAACGAGTCAAGGGAATGTCTACTTTTTTCAAAAGATGAAATTTTGTGAAATTCTCTCTATATTTTCCTTATATTGTTGTACGCATGTGACATCATACACTGCAGTAGTCTTCTCATCCAGCGGTGACTGCACAAAAACTTCAAAAATTCATAACTTTTGAACGGATTGTCCGATTTTCCTCAAACTTTCAATGATGTGTATTGTGTCTGCACGAGACATATTGTGACTATCTATGGTGTAGCAGTAAACAGCATGTTTCATTCATTCCATAGTCAGCCATCTCACCGCCTCCCTTCCACTGTCAAGTTCTTATCGTTCTCTGGTTTCTTTCTCTCATCATGATCTTTGATACGCCGACAGCTACTTTCTGTTCCTACTTCCTTTCCGCTCTCCCCGTCATTCATCATCACCTCATCACACCATATCAGCAATATATTGTAAACAACACCGGAAAGTCACCGGGTCATGTTTTGTAAATATAGTGTACAGTGATATATCAAATGTACATGTGTTGGATTGATATACTGGAGAACAATGAATAAAGCACACTTGCGTTTTGACTCCAGAGCAAAGCAGTCATGCCTCCTTCATTCTCTCACTGAGTCTTAGAGTCCGACTTCATCCTCACACACATAAAAACATAAAAATGGCGACGAGGATGCTTACTCCGCCTGCTCCCTTCGATATTTCGGCTAGAGCATCGCATGCTTGGTCGAAGTGGAAAACGGCATTCGAGTACTACATTGCCGCTACGGGAGTCACAGAAGATGCAGCAAAACGGACAATTCTTCTTCACTGCGTCGGACCAGATGTGCAGCAGCTTTTTGCCACTCTGAATGGGGGAACATCTTACACCTCTGCTATGTCAGCCTTGACAGGTTATTTTGTGCCAAAGAAAAACGTTGCATTCGAGAGACATTCATTCCGCCAATGTGAGCAACGTGATAGCGAGTCTGTTGATGAATACTACATGAGGCTTAAGACGCTCTCCTCCACGTGTGAATTCGGTGCCAACGAGGACGACCACATTCGAGATCAGTTCATTGACAAATGCAACTCCAAGTCGCTACGCCGTCGACTGCTGAGAGAGCCGGACCTTAAGCTGACTGGCCTTCTCTCTATCGCTCGTGCTGCGGAAGCAGCCGATCGCCAAGCCTCGGCGATGGAGATGAAGAACTCGACCCCCTCCAGTGAACACGTAGACGAAGTGACTGCTAGACAGGGCTATCGAGCGCCTAATGACAGGCGTGGTCGGCGATTCTCAAATCGCGGTCGACACCGCAAAGGAGGAGGAAGAGGATTATACGCGCCACAGCACTCGCGCTAATCTAACTTTGGACCGTGTTCTAACTGTGGGATCAACGGACATCAACCTCCAGATCAACAGTGCTCAGCTAGAGGACAGGAGTGCAGAAAGTGTCATAAAATCGGACACTATTCTCGAGTTTGTCGCAGCAGCAGCTCGAAAGGCGTGAATTCAGTGGCTGAAGAACTCAGTAATTTCCAGCCATTCGACGACGAGATCGCCAGCCACCACGACAACGGCAGTGAGACTGGTGAAACGCATGCCACGGACACCCACCGTCTCTTCACCATTGGGCAGTCGCGAAACAAGACCCGCGTCAAAATAGCGGACATCGAAATCGACAATTGACGACATGCTGGTCGACACCGGAGCGTCGGTAAATATAATAGACGCCCGCACATATGAGTGGATGAGAGGCCGCGCATCAACGACTGATCTGCGATTGACCCCCACTCATATTCGCCTGTTTCCGTACGGTGCTACAACCCCATTGCCAGTGATTGGGGAATTCAGCGCTAGGACTTCGTGCTCGACTCAACTTTCCACGACAGCACGATTCGTTGTCGTGCACGGAAGCAGTGGATGTCTTCTTGGGCGAGACACAGCCGCAGCGCTACAGCTAATTCGAGTCGGAGACGAGAGTGTACAAGAGACAAATCACAACGCCAGCGCCGTTCAAATTGACGCTCATCTTGCCAGCCACCACGTCGATGACCTCCAGCGTCAATATCCAGAAGTTTTTGCCGGTTTCGGCAAGCTCACCGAATACAAGGTGCGTGTACATGTTGATCCGGACATAGCCCCTATTGCTCAGCCAGCCCGTCGGGTACCGTTTCACCTCCGTGAAAAGGTGGACAAAAAAACGTCAAGAGCTAATCGACATGGACATCATCGAGCCTGTGTCAGGCCCGACATCGTGGGCGAGCCCGCTTGTGGTAGTTCCAAAGCCAAATGGGGACATACGAGTCTGTTTAGATATGCGAAAAGCCAATCTAGCGGTGAAAAGAGAGCGCCACCCGATCCCCACCTTAGACGAGACCCTTACCGCGGTATTCTCTAAGCTGGATCTAAAGTGGGGATACCACCAAATTGAACTCGAAGAGACCTCACGAGATATAACGACATTCGTGACGCATCGTGGTGTGATGCGTTATAAGAGACTGATTTTCGGATTGTCATCAGCAAGCGAGGCATATCAGTATGCCATACAGACCGCATTGCAAGGACTGGAAGGCGTAAAGAACATCTCGGACGACATCGTGGTGTTCGGGAGGGACATCGCCGAGCACGATGCCCGCCTCCACGCCGTGCTGAGACTACTCAGCGACCGTCACCTCACCGTGAATCCGGAGAAGTGCATCTTCCGGGTGCCGAAAATCAAATTCTTCGGCTTCGTGATTTCGAGAGACGGCATCGCAGCCGATGACGCTCGAATAGCGGCCATCAAAGAAGCTCGACAACCGACAAACTCCTCAGAAGTTCGCTCGTTCTTGGGATTAGTGAATTATTGTGCGCGACTGATCCCAAATCTTGCCACCATTGCCGAGCCCCTTTGCCGACTCACTCGCGCGGACCAGCCATGGATTTGGGGTCCTGAGCAGCAGCAATCATTCGACCGACTTCGACATGCCCTGACGAGCGAGGAAGTCATGGCACATTTCGTCACGAGAGCACCGACCGAGCTACGAGTCGATGCCAGCCCCGTCGGTCTCGGTGCTGTTCTTACGCAGACGATCAACGGGAAAACACGCCCAGTCGCGTATGCTAGTCGCACGCTCTCTGATGTGGAACGTCGGTATTCGCAAATCGAACGAGAAGCGTTAGCTGTCGTGTGGGGTTGTGAGAGATTTCATCTCTACTTGTACGGAACTGAGTTTGTTCTCCACACCGACCACAAGTGACAAGCCGCTCCTATATATCTACGGACCGCACGATCGACCACACGCACGCATTGAACGATGGGCCCTACGCCTACAGCAATATCGCTTCACGATTAGGCATATGCCAGGGAAGACAAATCCAGCTGATGTTTTGTCATGTCTACCGATTGATCAACCTCATCGCGATCGAAATATCGCAGAAGAGTACATTGACGCAATTCTGACGCACGCAATACCACGAGCACTTTCGCGACAACAAATCACCACAGCCTCCCTTGCCGACTCCAAAATCCAACAGGTGATCGATGCGGTGAATACAGGCAAGTGGCCGGACAACCCGCGATTATCCGCGTATCAACGAGTTCGCGACGAGCTATCGACGAAGAATGGTCTTCTTCTTCGAGGAACTCGCATCGTCATCCCTACCACTGCCTACTGTGCTGCGAAAGCAAACGCTCTACATCGCACACGAGCCACATCAGGGCATTGTGAGACTGAAGCAGGCCCTACGCACGAAAGTTTGGTGGCCGAGAATCGATGTCGATGCAGAGACACTAGTTCGAAACTGCTCAGCCTGCCAAGCTGAGATGCCAGCTCCTCCCTCTGTGCCTCTCCAGCCATCGCCCATGCCTCGCGCTCCGTGGAGCAGACTCCACATCGACTTGTGTGGACCTCTACCGACTGGAGAAACGCTTCTAGTCGTCGTAGATGCAGCTACGCGGTGGCCAGAAGTTGAAATCCTCAGATCAACGACATCGCAAGTGATCACGTCGCGGCTAGATAAAATCTTCGCGCAGCATGGATTTCCAGACGAAATCGTGACGGACAACGGACCGCAGTTTATTTCGCAGGAGTTCGCGGAATACATGAAAGCGATCGCTGTCGAACACCGCCGCGTCACAACCTACCATCCACAAGCAAACGCGGAAGTTGAGAGATTCAACGCTACTCTCATGAAAGCGATCAGAACAGCGAGAAATAGCAACCGTGATTGGCATCGAGCTATGCTAGCTTTTCTTCTCATCTATCGCTCGACGCCTCATCCGGCAACACTGGCGACACCGGCAAAGCTCCTATACAATCGAGAGCTTCGCACGAAGTTGCCGTCAACGCCAACGCCAACTCGCAGAGCGTACGCCAATGCGAGACGACACGATCAGCGATACAAAGCGAACATAAAGGCGTACCACGACAACAAGAAACGCTCGCGACCACGGAATGTCAACCCAGGGGATGATGTTATCATCACGCAGAGAAAGCAATTCTCCTCGCGATTCGACCCCAAACCGTGGGTAGTTATCGCGAGAAAAGGTGGAAGCGTAAAACTTCGCAGGGGAAACGAGACAGCGATGAGATACATGTCGCAAATACGCCAAATCCCCGCTCCACAAAAGCCAGATTCGCGAGAACGCGACGACCACATCGACTTCGACCTTCGAGCTTCGACGATCGCTCAGACAATCGCGACCACCAGACAGACTTACATATTTCAGGTCAGGTGTTATCATGTGAACACTCATGTGAACTACAGTGAATTCCTGACTCGTTAACTGTAAAGTAGACTGAAAAAAAAATAAAGGAACACTCAGCGGAAAACTATCAGTGCCACACGAACTGTAAATAACTAAATAACTGTAAATAGGATTCCAAAAGAAGTCTGACTGTTCAATCATGATGTGTGATCGAAATGTAACCCTTTACCATGTTTATCTATGTTTATAAGATGTGTATTCGCAGACTAAAGTTAAGACAACTCATTATGAACCGTGTTTATATACTTGTAATGAAATTCACATTACATTGCTCGTATGACATTTCATTCGTGTATTGTCGTATCAGATTTGCCTTACTTCTGTCTTCCTTTTACTCTCTATAACCTATCTCCTGTTTCTATGGTTAAAATACGATGTATATTCATGTTTGCGATACAACTTTGTTGGTAAACCAAAATTCAAGCTTGCAGAGTACACATATCAAGATCATAAAGTACATTTTAATGTATTAATTTATACCTTCACGAGTTGATATGTTAAATATCGTTACATGCAAGTACATAACACAACAGTGCATGGATTCATATTCCACTGAAGTTTGACATGCAAAACATAATTTGTTCCAGTTTCTCATGACCGTATTTTGCTTGAAAATCACTCGTAACTGTATTCCGTATATTCCTATGTCTATTGCTCTTCCTTAACTCTTGGCTATCCTTTCACTCACAGACAACATTAGTGATGTGTTTCTTTTCCAAGAAGGGAAGGGATATTGTGTCTGCACGAGACATATTGTGACTATCTATGGTGTAGCAGTAAACAGCATGTTTCATTCATTCCATAGTCAGCCATCTCACCGCCACCCTTCCACTGTCAAGTTCTTATCGTTCTCTGGTTTCTTTCTCTCATCATGATCTTTGATACGCCGACAGCTACTTTCTGTTCCTACGTCCTTTCCGCTCTCCCCGTCATTCATCATCACCTCATCACACCATATCAGCAATATATTGTAAACAACACCGGAAAGTCACCGGGTCATGTTTTGTAAATATAGTGTACAGTGATATATCAAATGTACATGTGTTGGATTGATATACTGGAGAACAATGAATAAAGCACACTTGCGTTTTGACTCAAGAGCAAAGCAGTCATGCTACCTTCATTCTCTCACTGAGTCTTAGAGTCCGACTTCATCCTCACACACATAAAAACATAAAAATGTGTTCTACTAATATTGCTACATTCTCTCAATCATTATGTTAATGAAGGTGAACTTGTCCTTTAATTCCCTTCTTCCTATTCTACATGTCCCTTCCTATCACTGTCTCTACGTTCGTCCTGTCTGAGCGTCTCTGTGCTTGTGTTTCGGTTCATCTACTACCCTTTTCTATTGTAAGTTCAATTATTGAGTGGCCCACATCTCTACAAGCTTGTCGTTTACGTGGTCCTCTCTTTTCCAGTAATATAATTATTTTCAAAACAATTACTTTGTACATGCAGTTTTATACGTGTTTTATATTGTTTTCCTTGAAATTGTATCGAAAATAGAAATTGAGTTCAGTTCAGTTCATTTATTTTCATTCTCGTTTTTCTTCCAACAAAACATAACACAGAGTAATTAAGGAATTATATCATATACATTAGAATGTGCAAAACGAAAATAAACAGGGATAAAACATACATTATCTGCAAAATACTAAGTTATGTTTGGAAGGGGAAAAAAGAGAACTGAGAGGTTCACTAAAAAGCAATGCTTGTACATTGTGAACCACTCAAGTGTTTCTTTAAAAATACTGTAATTACAAATACTTAACACTAGAATAATTAAGACAAAATGGAACAAAGCAGCACAAAAATAATTAAGACAGAATGGAACAAAACAGCAGAAACACAACATGACATGACTAAACTGATGGAGATACGATTGGAAAGACTAGGGCAAAAACTTTAAAAATTTAAGGAAGAAAGGAAAGAGATACAGAATAATTATATCATGACATTGAGAGAGAATTATATTATATGAGAGGGAATTATATCATGACATTGAAAATAGAATTTGATTTACATGAAATTGAACTGAAAATATTGAAATGCTACTGCTATCAATACTCCTGTACACGTTTTCAGCTGCGATAGGTGGCCGAAGGTATTTCCACTTGAGGGGGAAATGGAAAAAATGGCTAAGGTTAAATGCTATAATATTATATAAAACAAAATAATATACACATTTGTTTTTCATTCCTATCAAAAGTACATTCCTTCGACATGTTATTGATATTTGATATGTTAAGGGGAATATCAAGTCATGAAAGAATATTCTGAACGGAGAGGGTATGGAAGGGGGTAGGCCTATCCCCTTCTTACGCGAGGGAGATTTTGTATTTTCAGAATTGAAATTCAGCCATCTTTGGATGAAATATTTCGACAGTTTTCTATCAAAAAAGAAAGAACATTTGCATCCCGGGAGTTACGAGGAGGAGCAAAATGATATGTTTGTCCCCAATACTTTTATGGGGAACCACCCCCCCCCCTCCATCGACACCTCTGCATATGAGGGAGCTTTAGTAAGTGAAATATTTGTTGCACACTCTTTGATAAAATATTAGCATTCTTCTTAATACACTTTTGATTGACAGATTCTAAAATGTGTCATCTAAAGTGTGCACCAGGTCTTTTACTTCAGTTAACAAAAATGCAAAACTTCCGTGGGTGGGCGCAGATATCTAGATACTTTCAATTAACGGAGCCCCCCCCCCCCCCATAGATTTAGTATATACTTCTGGGATTGAAATTTTCCCAGATTACATCATATGTGTTTACGAGATATTTTCATCTGAATTCTAAAAATGCAAGAGCATCCTCGTATGCAGGGGCGTCGATCCTGGAGGACGGGGGGGGGGGGGGGTGGGGGGCGGACGGTGGGAGGGGAGGGGCAAACTTTTCATTTTGATCCCAATTATTCCCGAAATGAGGAAAATTTTCTTGCGTTCGATTTTGTCCAAATATCTGTACACCAGATTGCTGAATTTCTATTCAAAAAACTGCAAAATCTCTCATGCTTGGGAGGGGGACAACCCCCTCCCACCCCACCCCCCCCCCCCTCGCTCGCTCTTCTCACTTGGGCTCGGTCGCGTTCGGAAGTGAAAATAAAACCTTTGAATTGAATTGAATGGAATTGAATGAAATATCAGATGTGTACATCGTCTGAGAATGAGAAGGGCGTGAAGTTGTCTCGAAGTGGGTTTAGAGACAACTTAACGCCTTTATCATTCTCAACAGACGATGTCATCATACACACACATAATACTGGACATTTCAATCTTTCCTGTCTTGAATAAAACCATTTTATTTTTTAAAACCATGTATACTGCTGAACATTCTAAACATGTGATGTGTCATTATAGCGACATATTCACATGTAGTATCATATTGGCTATGATATACTAATAAGTGTCTATGGAATTGTTCAAATGAGAGGAAGGCACTATGGGATATCCAAATGTGACTGTGATAGCAACAATGACCGCAAAGTACTTCGTAGAACCAATGTAATAAAAAGAATCCAATAACAAACCTAAAACTATTATCTGGAAACATTGGTCTGTGAGATTTTCAGATTATATTGCTCTATGTGGTGTGCTCAAAAATTACCACTCTGCGCAGAGCATTGCAAAAAAAAAAAAATGCTGATGGGTATGACCGCATAAGTACAGGGAAACTTGACATATTCATAAAAGATGTCTACAGATGCACATTAATATGAAGGCAAAACTATCAAATATACCCTGTAGATTTAATGCAATGTGCAGGTTAGTGAAATGAACCAAATACCAACTAGCATCACATTTTCACATTAACCTATGTCCAAATGGTAACATTCCACACAATCTGATCCAGACTATCTCACAGTACCATATAAGGCAGGCATATATGCATGGCATTACCTCACAAATTAATGTTGAGTCTTCAGACTTTTCTATTCTTCCACTTGAGAATTGAAGTGCAATGTCTATGATAATGATATACTATTGTGACCACTAGTGTACATATCTGCTTCCAAGTATTCATACAAGAGCGTCATTTCATTCATCACTGTTCACAATGTATCATCAAAAGTCAATTTGTATACATAGTTGTATTTTTGTCCTTTGTATTTGCATTATAGATTGATGCGCCTTTAAACTTGAACACGTTTCAAGTAGAAAATGTTCTTTATACTTCTCCAGTTATTATGTGCTCGATTTCTGCACACATTTAAAGTTTGCGCATTTATAGACCGGTAAAACTTATTGCATCTATATACACATACAAGAATTATGTACTGTGTAGAGAATTAGAGATTATGTAATTTCTTTCAAAACACTGATGCACCTCTTGCCAGTTTATATTGTTTTTACAGAGATATGTGGTGGTGTTGTTTGAAAGACTGTTGTCAAAAGTGATGAACAAAATGGCAAATGTTAACAGCACGAGTATGACAGAGAATAACATGGCAAATGCAAACCTCAGCTTTAGGCCAACATTGTAAAAATCTACCGGAATTCCTCTGCCTTTAAAAAAGAGAGTAAATTTTATTGATTTGAAATATTAGATATGCTTCATACAAGGTCAAGGTCATGTTTGGTGAATTTTGTTAATTCATGCTCGTGAATCTGCATGTGGGTGTGGTATACCAGCTCTTTTCCCCTTTGGATTCTTATCATCCTTCAAATTACATACCAATGCATTTTTCTTCTTCTTCTTCTTCTTCTTCTTCTTCTTCTTCTTCTTCTTCTTCTTCTTCTTCTTCTTCTTTTTGTACAACATGCAGTTAATAATATTGCCAAAGGTCATGATTAACCTGAACTCATACTGTTCTTGTTGTGTAAATAAATTATGTCTAGTGCTTTCGAATTTTAGAACGAAAAAAAAAAACCCAAACAAACAGTCACTCAATTAGAACCAAAAAACAAAAAACAAAAAGTCACTCAATTAGAACAAAAAAAAAAGGTAATTCAAGTACTCTCCGTTGTGTGACCAATGGTGTGTATCATAATTATCCTCTTCCAAGTATATGAATTTATACCAGAAATGTAATGTACGTTTCTGTGACAATACCATAAATCACGTTCAAAAAATATAATTGTTTTCTTTCCCTTTGGAGTTGCGTTTGGGATAGATGTGTGTGTGTGTGTGTGTGTGTGTGTGTGTGTGTGTGTGTGTGTGTGTGTGTGTGTGTGTGTGTGTGTGTGTGTGTGTGTGTTGAACTTGAACACATGTGGAAAGAGTTCTTGATACTACTCAAGTAATGTACTTGATTTCTGCACACATTTAAAGACCGTACGTCTATAAAGACTACCACAATTACTGCATCTATACCCATGCAAGAATGTTCTTTTTCACAAAGAATTGGAGATTTTGTGCGTACATGTATTTCAAAAGGCTGATGCACCTCTCGCTACTGTATTTCATATCATCTGTAGAGAGATGTGTGGTGGTGCGTCACCTGTTCGGTAAACAAATGACAAATATTGGGGGAAAACAAAAGAAGTGAACGAATGACAAATATATTGCTGAAAATATTTGACATATGTTTATATGTTTGACAGGTTGTTTATACTACGCTTGGCACGCTTGACACGCTGCAGTTTTTGGTCATCGTTTTTACCGTCAAAAATCTAACAAACTACTGTTTTCTGTCACATGTTTCAATATTAGGCTTCAAATTATATGCCTGAACTTTGCTGGTGACAATGGTACTATGGTGAAAACCAGAGAAATGACGAAACATTCAGAGAAGAAAAGTGCTTCAAATGTGAACTCCAGCCCCAACAACAAGAGAAAGGAATCCCCGGAGTGTTCTACAGGCGACGTTTCGGCGATGAGTCATCCGTCTGCACCCCTGGGCCACTCTGCTGGTCAGTCAGCCATTACCACAGAGGGGGCAGACAATGGAACTCTTCTGTGTGACGAGCTGCAAACGCGAATTCACAATGCCTTGATGCCCGAAGCAGTGATTACTATAGTGAAGGCTGTCGCCGACGCCATCTTGGAAAATGTCACTGCGACTTCGATCTCCAGGCGAAAACTGCACAAATTCTGAAGCCTGAGGAGGAGATCGTGACCTTGAAAAAAGAGGTTCATACTTTCCAGAGAATAGCAGAGGAGCAAGAGCAATATAGCCGGAGGAACTGTCTTCGTTTCCATGGTATCGACGAAACGGCCGACGAAGACACTGACCAGGTCATCATCAAGCTGGTGAAAGAAAAACTGGACATCGAACTTCAATCAGACGACCTGGACAGATCGCATCGAATACCGGTTCGCGTCCACCAACGAGCTGGAGAACGCAGACCCCCCACGGAAACCAATCATAGTGAAGTTCACCCGATACAACAAGCGACGTGATGTATACGCGGCAAGATCCAAACTGAAAGGTACAAACATTTACATTCATGAAGATCTAACCCGTGAACGAAGTGATCTATTGTACAAAACACGAGAACTCGAAAATGTGCTGAAAACGTGGACATGATGGGATAATCTTTGCCCTGACAAAAGACAACAAAAAGGTGAAAGTGACGAGAGCAGCTGATCTCGATCGAATTTAAGTCATGATTGTTTGTTTTCATTATTATAAAGACTTGTTAACAATATGAGGATAAGATATCCATGCATAGTTTGTAATAAAAGTGTTAAAAATAATCAAAATGCTATGTTATGTATCATTTGTGAAAAATGGTGCCACTTAAAATGTGCTGATGAATGTATGGATCTGTTTTCTAGTGACAATGATTGGATTTGTCAGAAATGTATTTTCCATGAGCTCCCTTTTGCCGATGAGGATGATATGATTGAGAAAAATGTCACTGCCACGTCGCTACTATCAGCTGATGTCTGCATTCCTACAAATGCATTACCATCTATTCAATTTAAAAATATGGAATCATGTAAGGGCATGAAAATTGCACATTTGAATTGTTTGTCACTGTTAAAAAATATTGATGAAATAAGAGAAGTAATATATCAGTGTAAAATTGACATAATGACTCTTAGTGAGACCCATCTGTGTGAAAGTATCAGTGATGCTGAAATATGTATTGATGGATATACCCTACTACGACGTGATCGTAACAGAAGCGGTGGTGGGGTTGCAGTCTTTTTGAATAACAACATTAGATTTGTTCAACGAGATGACCTATGTATAAATGACAAAACTGGAGATGATAATCACAGAAATTCACAATGAAAAACAAAAGTCATTTATTGTCATAACGTGGTATAGACCACCGAATTCAAATGTTCAAACTTTTAATGAATTTGATCAAGTTTTGCAAAAGATTGACGATTTGGGCTTACCATATTTTATTTTAGTTGACATGAATTGTGATGTCACAATGAATGCATGGCACACAAATTAATAAGCTCTTAGATATCATGAAGTCATATAATTGTCAGCAGATTATTGATAAGCCAACACGAGTAACTAATGTAACTTCCACAACAGTTGATCTTATATTTTGTAGTACTAGAGATAAAATAATCAAAAGTGGTGTTGTTGAATTGTCCATCAGTGACCACTTCATGATATATTGCATTCTTGGTAGGCAACAATCTAGTTTTACTGGTCATAAGTATAAAACTGGAAGAAATATGAGGCATTTTGATGCAGATGCCTTCAAAAGAGATGTGGATCAATTAAATTTTGGGCCATTACTTTTGTTAAATGATCCTGAAGTTGCTTGTTCAATTTTTCTCTCCATGTTAATGGATGTCATCAATAAACATGCACCACTTCGTAAAACTCGTATTAAACAAAAAGAGTCACCTTGGATGACTCCTACTATTCTACACCTTATGCGTGATAGAGATCGCCTTAAGGTTAAAGCCAAGAAAACTAAGAATGATGATGATTGGGAAAAATATAAGATTGCACGTAATAATGTAACTGCAATTATTCGACAAGATAAACGTGATTTTATATCTATGAAGATAGGGTCTGCAGTGGAAAATCCTAAAAAAGTATGGAATGCCTTGCACTCATTAACCTCTGGAAAGAAAACTGGTAAGCAAGCAACTTCTATTAAAGTGAACGGTAATATTGTACACGGCCAGGCATTGTCTAATATTTTCAATGATTATTTCATATCTATTGGTAAAGGTTTACATGATGATAATGTAGATGATACAGATCAGTGTGAAGAGTCATTTTTGTTTTATCTTGATCTGCCCTCCTTTGTGTTTCAGGATGTCATATCCTCTGACGTTGAAATGATATTGAAAAAATTATCTGAAAGTAAGGCAACAGGTCCAGATAATCTACCAGCTAAGTTGTTAAAAGCTGTATCCATTATTATTGCACCTGTTATCACTCACATTATTAATCTGTCACTACATACTGGCATTGTACCCAGTCAGTGGAAATGTGCTAGGGTAACACCTGTACATAAAGGGGGTAGTAAATCATTGTTGGAAAATTATAGACCTATCTCTGTGATCCCGATCTTGGCCAAAGTTATGGAAAGTGTTGTGTATAATCAACTGTTCAGTTATCTCAGTAAGTATGATGTGTTATCTGACTGTCAGTCAGGTTTCAGACCTAAGTATTCTACACAAACTGCCTTATTTCATGTGACAGATAAATGGCTTTGTGAGACAGACAAAGGCAATTTTACTGGGCTGGTAATGACTGATTTGCGTAAAGCTTTTGATATGGTTAATCATAGTATATTGCTCAAGAAACTAAAACTGTATGGGTTTGATATTCTACTATGAACTGGTTTAAGAGCTACTTTGATGGAAGAACTCAGTTCACGTCCATTAATGGTTATGCATCCCATAGTAGTAGAGTAACATGCGATGTACCACAAGGGTCCTTGCTGGGACCGTTATTGTTCTCCTTGTTCGTCAATGATATGCCGAATAGACTGCGATGCAATGTATCGCTATATGCAGATGATACGTGCCTGTTTACGTCTTCAGAGAACATACCTGAAATTGTTACCAAACTTGATCACGATTTAAACAGTTTATCACTGTGGTTAAAGCAAAATAGATTGTTAGTGAATGTGAAGAAATGCGAACTGATGTTCATAGGAACACAATAACGTTTGAAATATGTTCAAAATGATCTGGCTAACTGTCATATTTATATTGATGGTAATGAAATTAAGCAAGTTAAATCTTGTAAATATCTTGGTGTGGTCATTGATCACAATTTAACATGGAACAAACATATTGATCTTGTAATGAATAAGGTTGTGAAGAATATGTACCTGCTTCGAAGACTGCGTCCATATATTGATAAAGATGTTGCTTTGACATTCTTTAAATCTTTAATTCAATGTCATTTTGATTACTGTAGTTCTGTATGGAGCAACGCTAGTAAATCGCTTTTGAGAAAATTGCAAGTTCTTCAAAATCGATCTTTACGAATTGTTATGAATGTTGATTATAGATATCCTTCAAATTCATTGTACACTGTACTGAAACTCGACCGTCTTGATCTACGGTGGTGGAAACAGTTAGCATGTACTATGTTCAGAGCTGTGTTTAACTTTTATCCGCCATATCTATGTGAGTTATTTTGTTACCGTGAGTTAGTGTATCGTACTAGGTCAGGTGAAAAGAAACTACAACTTTTTCGACCGAAAACTAACTATGGGAAAAGATCCCTAAGGTACAGAGGAGCTAAACTATGGAATGATTTAAATTATCAGGATATAAATTCTATCCTATCCTTCAAACGATTCATCCTGACATGTAATAACAATACATTTTGAAGTGGCAGTAATTTTGGGTTTGGGTTTTGGGTTTTGGGGTTCTGAACTGACCTGGATTAAGGGTCATGGGGTAAAAGGTCATGGAACTCATTACATGCAAATTCTATAAAAACAGAAAAAATGTGTAGCGATGGAGGCATCCTTTCTTCTGTGTGAATATTTTTTTTTATAATGTAATGCATATTATATTGTAATGTATTGTGTGTATTTCTAAGCATATTGCATATATTGTACAAATATTTTTTTTCTATCTCTTTCTTATTCCTTTTACGTGCGTTTCAATGTTTGTACATTTTAATGATTGTATGTTTGTTTGTTTGTTTGTTGTTTGGTTTTTTGTTTTTTTTTTTGTAATACTGTATATGGTCGGACCCCTGTGAAAAACAGCTCTTAGCTGACCAGGGCTATCCGTCCCATGAGTGGAGAATAAATAGATAAATAAATAAATAAATAATAGATTATAACATGACAAATAAAAACATCTGTTTTAGATTGTAAAATTTAAATTCGATAAATACATTGCTCTGATTTTGTAAAAGAGTAAATTTCTATGAAATCTACTTATTGAGTATGTTTCAAGTCTTGTAAAAAGTTGAGTAAATTTCATGTATTCATGCTTGTGAAACTATGAATTATGAATAATTATGAAACATTATGAAAAAATGCATCTGCATCATGTGCAAGTTGTAATTGCAACAACTACAAGCAATGACTACCTTACATATTTATTTTATACATTATTTTTTTTAAGCATTGTAACACAGATAATACGATACATTCGCTTTGTACATCGGGTATAAGCCTATATACATGAAAATAAGAGCGAATCCGACATCGTATAATGTTTGAAATTATTGTCAGCA
Organism: Diadema setosum; assembly: GCF_964275005.1. NCBI lineage: Eukaryota > Metazoa > Echinodermata > Echinoidea > Diadematoida > Diadematidae > Diadema > Diadema setosum. Next base: position 24,555,203 of record NC_092705.1, read on the forward strand.
AAGGTTGCAAGTGATAAAAGTAATGATAACGTGGGGTAGTCAACTGAATAAATGTATTACAGGATAATTATACTGAACATTTTCTTCTCCGGTGGAGACCTGATTATAACCTTTCTCCATCCAGACTTCCGGCTTGAGGCCATTTGAACGGAATCCAAAGTCTAACCATGTTGCTGGCACCGGTTACCAGAGGGAGCCAACTCGGCCAATCATGTTCTCGGAAACTGTTGCCATGGTTTCGTCGACTGGGCGTCACTAGCAGTTTCACCAAAACTTCGATATCTCATCAACATTCAAGTAAGCCTGCCCCTCTGTCATCTGTAAATCAAATTAAAGGGGATGGCTAGTTACTGATCAGTGGGAATCGGTTGGAATGCTGAGGGATGATTGTTCCAATTCTTGTCGGATTCATTTAAGAGTACATTACTAGTATATATCTATTGTTGCGTGAAAATTATTTGCTTCAGAATGATCTCATATTCAAGTAATGTGCAGCTTAATGTTTCCAGGCTATCGTGCCTGTATAGTGACGGGGCATTAAGCTGCACATTATGTGAATATGAGACCGTTCTGAAGCAAATAACTTTCACACAACAATAGATATATAATGTACTCTAATGAATCCCCCAAGAATTGGAACAATCATCCCCCAGCATTCCCACTGATTCCCACTGATCACTTACTAGTCATCCCCTTTAAAGAAAGGGACTGCATAGTACACACTGTTCTCTACTAAGCTAACTTAGCTAACTAAGGCTATGGTCACAACCCCCAAAATCAGCCTGCTCGGCGACCGGTCGGCGAGTTTTTAGCTAAAACCGGTCGGAGAACGACAGGTGACCGACCAGTGACCGACCAGGCGCCGCTGATTTTTAGGGCATCGGTCGGTCGCCGCTGAAGTTTTAACGCGGAGTTAAAATTTCAGCGGCGACCGACCAGTTTTCACTCGCTGCCCAAAATACGCTCGGTGTCCGAGCAGGAACCGCCCAGGTACTGACCTAATCGATCGGTCGCTGCCGAGCGATTTAGGGAACAAAAATAATAGAGACAAAAATGACAAGAGCACAGAAGAAAACCAAGAGAATAGATCGAGCGGTCGCCGTCGAGCGATTTGGGGACTAAAAATGTTAAGATAAAAATGACAGAGGCACTGAAGGAAATCAGGGCCTAGATGGAAAAGATAATCTAGCGCAATATGGAAGAAGCAGGGGGAGGGATAAGAGACAAGGAAACCCCACCAACATCTTAGCATCTCAACATCTCGGCAACCAACATGAGGGACATTGAAGTCAGAGGCAACCACTTCGGGGCAAAAGAGATGAAAGCTAAAAGTTAGTGTCGATATGTTGACGTAGTAAAATATGGTTTGGTTACCTTATCATTCATTAAATGCCTATTGATCGAAGAAGAAATGAATAACAAGAGATGGGGAAAATTAAAATATGAAATCAAATAGGAATAGAAAATACTGTAAAATATAGAAGCAAAAAAGATATTTTGGAAAATTCTAATCTATTCTAATCTTTGTTCCATCTTGGGTGTTCCTCCCTTTTGTTTTATTTCCTAATTTCTAGTTATCTGTGGTATCACATGGCGGAGTTTTGTTACTTGATAATTTAACTATTAGATGTTTTGCCTCAAGTTTTCTCTTAATTAATTAACACATCACAAATCACATAGGAACATTAATAAACACAGGTAGCTCGTGAGAAATTTCCGGCAGAGACCGGCGGGTGGCCGCCGGTACGCCTACGGGTCACCGGTAGATGACCTATCGATTACCCGTCGGTCGCTGAGCAATTTCGTAAAAATCGGCCGGTGGCCGGTGGGAGATCGTCCAGTTGCCGATGGGGCATCGCTCGGTGACTGCTCGGACTCTGCTCGTTGCAGATCCCCACATTTCGCCAAAATTTTACTGAAATCGATCGGTGTCCGACGGGAAATCGACAGGGCGCTGCTCGGTCATCGCTAGGATTTTACAGCCTGCTCAGCATCTCCAAAAACTGCTGAGCGGTGCCAAAATTTCAGCAGCGACCGAGCAGGCTACAAATCGGTCGGTCGCCGCTCTGAGTTGTGACCGTAGCCTAAGCTAATGCTGGCACAGCGTTGGGCCACTGTCTTACTTTGTCGGTGATGCAAAATGGATATTGGTATTTTGGTTGACAATCCCACATTGGGGCAACGTTGGCGATTGTTGTTTTCTCACAGTCGGTACGTTAACGTCGGCAAGACGTTGGACTACCATCTTACTTTTGTCACTGATGTAAAATAGTTATTGGTTGTCTATCCTACGTTGGGCCAACATTGGCGATGGTCGGCATGATCGCAGTTGGTAAGGGAACGTTGACACAATATTGGCCCATTGTCTTTTTTTTAATTATTAATCTAAGGCAAATATTGGTTAGCCAGCCTACATTGAGCCAACGTAGGCGATTATCACCACGGTCGCAATCGGTACATATAGTTGTAACATTGTTACAACATTAGGTCACCGTCTTATTTTTGTCACTGATAAAGGGGGATCTTGATCGGCTATTGATACTTGGCTACTGTTGGCGATGACTGGCAATCAGTAAGCTACAGTTGGCACATACTGGGGCACCATTACTTATCACTGATGAGTCTCATTGAGAGGTGGATAATGATCAAGTATCCCACTTTGGGCGAACGTTGGCGATTATTGGTGTGGTTTCAGGCGGGAAGCAAAGGTTGGCACAACATTGGGAATTTGCCTTACTTTCGTCACTTTTTGAAACTCATGAAAGGTAGATATTGAACGACTATCCAACCTGGGGGACGCATTGGCCCAACAGTCAACGCTTGGCGTTTGGCCAACGTTGGGACAATGTCACTACAATGTTATATCAACCATTCTTCAACTTTAAATGATCCCTTTCGTCAACACTGGAACAACAGAAAAAGTCTGACGTTGGAATGACGTTGGTATAGTGTCAGATCAACATTATGTCAATCCTATTTCCACTTTGAACAGTTGAATGCTGCGATGGTCCAATGTTAATCAAACTTAGATGCGTGTATGTTGGCACAACTCAAAAACATGACGTTGGCCCAACGTCATTTTGGCCGTTGGGCCAGCATGTTGCCCCAACAGTTGGATCAACGTTGGATGCTGGATGTTGGAGTTGGATGTTGGAGTCCGACGTTGGATCAACGTTGGTACAATATCAGACCAACTTTATATCAACATTTTCTATTTTGAATAATGCGTTGGCCTAAAGTTGGTCCAACATCACGCGTGTGAGGTGCCACAACGTTATAGAAATATGACGTCGGCCAACGTCATTTTGGCCGTAGGGCCAACATTTCTTGGCTAAACAGTGAGAGCCTGACGTTTGACCGACTATGGTACAATGTCAAACCAACGTAACACTTTTACACTTTGAATGTTGCGTTCGCCCAATATATTATAGGCCTATTGGTCCAACGTCATGCGTACGTTGGGATAGCGACGAAAACGTGACATTGACTCAACGTCATTTTGGCCGTCGGGTCAACGTTGGCCCAAAGTTAGTACAATGCCAGACCATCTCTATATCAACCTTTTCCCACTTTGAATGCTGCGTTGGCCCAACGTTGGTCCAACATCATGAATGTGCATCCCTATTTGCATCATGCGTACAGGATACAACTTGAAACAGACCCATGGAATCAGGCATCTTTCCTGTCAACTCACTCCATCAACGAGACTGGTGCCTGCTCCCTTCTGTCGACATCTTTCTTCAGCAACAGACACACAGCCAGTGGCTGATGTCCAGCAGAGAGGGGATCACCTGTCTATCACTGTTGATGGCAAGACTTTCAAATTCAGCTATTTGTGGCTCCGAGACCATTGTAGGTGAGGTGCATGTAACCTAGCTACAACCTAACCGCTTGGAACAACGTATAAAACAACCTGCTGGAAAAGCATGAGTAGTAAGCTATGCAGCTTTACATCAATGTCATGAGAAATTTAAGAAGATTATACCCTTATCAGTTTAAGTTTCTCTGTTTATTTCACTCTTATGTTACTTGCTACACGAAGCAGGGCTTCAATTCTTCTCTATTTCGGTCAGCAAGTTGCACCTCACTATCACAAGCTTAAAAAAAAATCAACACCTCAAGAAAAGTGGACTTTCAAGCCGATAATGCCAATTATGATAATGATGACATATTTAGAATCCATCTTTATTACCAGCAGTATCAGCATAATCGTGACAATGAAGAAAATGATACTGATAGTAATTATGATGATGGCATACCGATAATTCCGATAGAGCTGGTCAGCCAGTTATCATTTAGATTTGTCTGTAACTCTTTTTTTTTTTATCTCCTTTTTTTATCTCTTTTCATGGAAACTAGGTGCCCTGAATGTTATGACCACGCGTGCAACCAAAACTTTGTCAACATTGTTGCCATACCAACAGACATCAAACCGAAGGAAGTGACTCTGGATAAAGAAGAACTTTATCTGATATGTAAGACTATTTCTGCCACAGATTACTATTAGATCCATTACACAATAATATTCTTCGAATTGTGCTTGTTTTTCTCCCGGTTTTTCTCTCCCAATCATAGCTTGGCCACACTCATGTACATCCTCCACTACGCATACAATAAAATCTAATATGATATATCATATTATAAACATGAACTATGATGGGAAAACCGTTTGCTGTTTAAATGATTCTATTTTTTTTTTTTTTAGCAATGATCCAATTCTCAAGTAAGTAGTAGATATCCCTGAAAATGCGTTATGATGAAAGAGGAAAAAACAGATTGTTTCTTACTAGAGCACAGGAGAGGTGGTTTTGACGCTTGAAATGTACTCCCCCACAGCTTGCAGCGTCCTGTAAATTTTAATTGCAGTGTTAACCGCCTATTGGGGAATTTTTTTGCCGATTTTTGTTCTCTCGATTGATTCGTTCGAATGTTACACATAATTATACAGGGCCCAATGACCACTTGACCACCTACTCCATGCAGTGGCTGCTGGCCAATGCCCCAGACCAGAGGTCCAGTGATGGGGCTGACCAGCTCCAACCGCTGTACTGGGACAAGGAGATCATTACCGCCAACCCGCCCCAGGATGTTCACATTGACGAGCTGCGCAGTGCCAATCGCGGCGGCCTTCGAAAATGCCTGGAGAATCTGCACGTCTACGGATTCACGTTCGTCTCTGGTCTCGAGGCCAGCAAAGAAAGTACAGAGGTACATGTATAATCAGTGGCTTAACTACGGGGAGGGGGGGGGGGGGGGGGGGGGCATGCCAAGAAAAAAAATATTTTTCTAAGATTTCTTTTAACCATATATTAAAGAGGTATTATAGTGAAACATTGTTCAAAAAGCCCGGAGACGACAAAAGATTGTGATTCAGTGTAATTCCTGGTTGACATTTTGAATACAAGCAGGATGTGCGCAGTGTACTCAGAACATCGGAATGGCAAAAAGAGTCTCTGCAATGTTGCGCAATGTGATGTTTGATAGGTTGTACACATTTGCTATCAAAGCTTGATCATTAATTTTGCAGTGTTGCTTTACATACTTGTCTATATTAAAATGCCTTGCATTGCCGATAATAAGACTTGACCTTGGCTATTTCCTAACTTTTCCATCTATATGAAACACACACACTCACAAACACAAACAAATTAGGGGATGCTCTATATAAAGTGCAGATTTTGGACATCCTTCTCCCGCTTGGTCACTTCGACGCCCCCTCGCTGGTCATACCTCCCCCAATCATGAACATAAACCGACACCCTTGACTACCAGTGGCGGATCGAGGGGGCGCACCGGGCGCCCCCTCCCTCCAAAGCGAAAAAAATATAAAATTTTATATGTAGCTACAAACGACAGTTTTTTGACTGTAAAATGTCAAAATTTTCAAGCTCGCTCGCTTCGCTCGCTCGCATTTAATCGTTATGCAATTCTCCTGATGCTGCTGTCAGTAATTCCCAGCAGTTGCGCCCGGTGCGTCCTTTCCCCTTAATTTCCAAAGCGAAAAAATGTAGCTACAAAGGGCAGTTTTGGGACTGTAAGATGTCAAAATTTTCAAGCTCGCTTGCTCGCATTTAATCGTTATGCAATTCTCCTGATGTTGCTGTAAGTAATTGCCAGCAGTTGCGTCCGGTGCGCCCCCCTCCCCTTAATTTCCAAAGCGAAAAAAATGTAGCTACAAACGGCAGTTTTGGGACTGTAAAATGTCAAAATTTTCAAGCTCGCTCGCTTCGCTCGCTCGCATGTAATCGTTATGCAATTCTCCTGATGTTGCTGTCAGTAATTGCCAGCAGTTGTGCCCGGTGCGCCCAGGCCCTCTCCTTAATTTCCAAAGCGAAAAAATATAGCTAAAAACGGCAGTTTTGGGACTGTAAAATGTCAAAATTTTCAAGCTCGCTCGCATTTAATCGCTATGCAATTCTCCTGATGCTGCTGTCAGTAATTGCCAGCAGTTGCGCCCGGTGCGTCCTTTCCCCTTAATTTCCAAAGCGAAAAAATATAGCTACAAAGGGCAGTTTTGGGACTGTAAAATGTCAAAATTTTCAAGCTCGCTCGCTCGCATTTAATCGTTATGCAATTCTCCTGATGTTGCTGTAAGTAATTGCCAGCAGTTGCACCCGGTGCGCCCCCCCCCCCCCCTGAATTTCCAAAGCGAAAAAATATAGTTACAAACGGCAGTTTGGGGACTGTAAAATGTCAAAATTTTCAAGCTCGCTCGCTTCGTTCGCTCGCATTTAATCGTTATGCCATTCTCGTGATGTTACTGCCAGTAACTGCCAGCAGTTGCGCCCGGTGCAACCCCCTTAATTTCCAAAGCAAATATATATATATATATATATGAATCTCATTAGAAGATCCAGCTGAGGCACGCGGCTGGTTATTATTCATAACTCTCTGCCCCCAAAAAGGAACGTGTGCATAAAGTCAAAGAGTTGAAAGGTTGGTCCGTCGGGTATTCGAGCTTGGGTCTGCCTGAACCGCTATGACGTCTCCGTGGCCGAGCGGTTAAGGCGTTGGCGTTCCATGCCAAAGACCCGGGTTCGAGTCCCGGCGGAGACCAATTTTTCAACTCTTGCGCTTTTCCGAAAAGGAGGAACAGTAAGAGGAATAATAATGTCAAAGCAACGCACCAATTTTCTCCTTCCTTTCTCATGTATCTCATATATATATATATATATATATATATATATATATATATGTATATATATACATACATATATTATTATATATAGCTACAAACGGCAGTTTGGGGACTGTAAAATGTCAAAATTTTCAAGCTCGCTCGCTCCGCTCGCTCGCATTTAATTGTTACGCTATGCAATTCTGATGTTGCTGCCATGAGGTGCCCCCCCCCCCATGTCTTGACCCACGGTACGCCACTGTGTATAATGAAAGAGAAATGTTATGAGGAGGAAGTGAGATATTTGTTAAGATTCTGAAACAGAGAGATGGGGCAGGACAAAAATGATCCAGCCTAGGTGTCATAAACATGACGCGAAGATCGAATTCCGATTTTTGTTCGTTTGTTTGTTTCTGCACACACATAAAATCGGCGTCATCTGTAATTCAATTAATGACCTTGAAGACGGCAGAATATAAGGGCCTAGTTTAAAGGGATGGCTAGCAACTTATCAGTGGGAATTTTTCATTTTTTTTTTTCATTTCATTTCATTTCATTGGCAAAATATAAAACAATATACAACTTGCAGGTCATTAAAAAGAAACAAAAACATGCCGGGACTCCTAAGAAGTAATTGTGTGCTTGTTGTTGTTGATTGTTGTTGATTTTATTTCACTTCCAACAAACAAATAAGAAATACAAAGAAACACTCATGTACACAGACGTCATGAAATCAGTACCACAATGCGATGAACAGAATAACATTGTAAGAAAAATATAGGTAAATTATCAACAGAGATGCAAATATCTGTTACGTCACTGTGGTAAATGCATAAACGATATTGCTGGAAATGGAGGGGACTGCTAAAAAGCAGAGCTTGTAGAATGCAGTCCCCTCATCAAGAAAAATTAAGCTGCTTGTGGCTGGAGCCCTCAAACCAAAAAAAAAAAAAAAAAAAAAGATAAAATACTGTACATAAACCAACACTTATGTGTACTTAAATTGTTATTGAACATAAAAACATATCTTACTTTGTAGCTTAATTTGTTGGCAGACACACACACACATCCATCCTTAGTGTGCAGAGAAAAAGAGATAAGAAAAAGAGAGGTAGAGGAAGAAAGGAAGTCTGGTCAGTCATGGATACCATCTGTCTGAATACACTCTGTTTCTGTAATGATTTAAATCTGGAAAATGTAGTACTAGATTTAATGTCACCATCAATAGAATTCCATTCCTTGACACCTGGAAAACGTATGGATTGCAATCTTGGGGTGGAATCAGTGGGAATGCTGGGGGATGATTGTTCCAATCCTTGTGGGATTCATTTATATCTATTGTTGTGTTATTATTTGCTTCAGAATGGTCTCATATTCAAGAAATGTGCAGTGTAATGTTTCCAGGTTATAGCATACCTGTACAGTGACGGGGCATTAAACTGCACGTTACTTGAATATGAGACCATTCTGAAGCAAATAATTTTCACACAATAAATATGTAATGTACTCTTAAATGAATCCCACAAGGATTGAAACAATCATCCCCCAGCATTCCCACTGAATTCACCGATCAGTTATATCCATTCCCTTTAACGGGCTGTTAACGATCGTCAGCAATCAGAAAATATCGTTATTATCAGAAACATTCTTCTGCAGAGTGTTTTCAGATGTACTGTATCATGCAATGGATTGTATCCATTACTTGTGTAGTGATCACCGACTTCCTTGTTGGGTTTTTATGCTGACTTGTACAACTTGACAGGGCTTTCCAAAAGATAATGTCTCCAACTTTATACCAGGGTCCCATTCTTTTTGCTTGCCCGACAGAGTCTTATAGTTGCCTTGGATAGTTTAGACCAAGGGGTTTTACTTATAGCAGGCGTGCTTTATTGCATATGTTGTTGTGTTGTGTGCTAAAGAAAGAAGGGAGAGAGAAAAATTGGGGCACTACGTAACAAATAATTTGCCCCAGACAATACTAACATAAATCAAACATAATAGATCTTAAAGGTATTAAACAAGAATATTAGAAATGATATCTCCACGAAGGAGCTCATAAAGTCTCTACGAGGGACCTCATTATAACGTCTCCACGAGGGAGCTCATAATTGACGACGTCTCCGCAAGGGAGCTAATAGTGGACGTCTCCGAAGGGAACTCATACAAAATAACTCCACAAAGGAGCTTATGCAAATATTGATTATTAGAGTGATATTATTCAGTATCGAAAATTATAGTCATACCTCAAAAAGGTCTCATGATAGTAAAAGAGTAGGCGCGGTCACACTGGCAAAAGATCGAGAAGTTTGGAGGGGGTGGGGAAAAAATCCCTAGTTGATGTGGGAAGTTTCGTGAGAAGTTTCGCGGGAAGTTTCACGGGAAGTTCGCGGTCACACTGGCAAAAGTTCGAGATCTTAAACTTTGCGATCTTAAACTTTGCGATCTTACTTGCCAGTCTGACCGCGCCTATCAAAATATATGTGTTGATGAATTACCTCAAGGGTATATGCCCTTATTTCCCAAATGCTGCTCTTACCAGGAGGCTATACAACTCATCAGTAATCCCATGAATACGTTCTACGGGAGCGTATTTCAGTACCACAATGATGGCTCAGTGGCGGACACGGGCCACACTAACAAGGGTCTGCAGAACCACACAGATGGAGTATACTTCATGTATAGCCCTGGGTAAGATAAGAAAGAAAGAAAGAAAGAAAGAAAGAAAGTTAACACTTTTTCGAGTTCATGATTTTCATCATTCATAGAAGATGTTGATGAAAATCAATGTATTATATATCATATTAAAGGTAATGTCATTGGCTATCAGCCTAGTAGGTCAATATAAAGGGAAACCTTACGCATGAGTGAACACATTTGTTTTTGTCCTTCAAGGCACAAATGTAAAAATTTGAAAAATTGACATATTGTCTTTCGTTTGCAAATGCCCTTTAAGATAACAATGATAACAAAAGACCATTTAACACAATGAGAGACATGAATGAAATAGCAAAAATAAGTTTTCGTTCTCTTTATCTCTATGGAACCTCAAACGAAATCAAAGTCGGAAACTTATGGGGGAAAATAAGAATTTTCTGTCAACTCAAACTTCAAATGACATAGGGAGTAAGGGCGTAAAGATGATTAATGAATGAAATATCTTTATTTCATTCGTTCAATTTTAAGAATTCATGTGAAAGAACCAAATGTAATTTACAACTTTCCTAAATTGAGAAATCAATTCAAAATCTTACAATTTCTGTTAATATTGCTTCTTCTCTCATTTCATTTGAATTTAACAGAAAATTCCTCATTTTCGTTCATTAGTTTTAGCCTTTACTGATATTTTTGGCTTCAAAGATGTTGTAGAGATCATGGGTATATTTTTGCAACTGAATTTTGTCATGTTTTTTATTGTCTTAAATTTGTTTTTTGTAACTTGTTCATTTTCGCAATTTTTACTTTTGTGCCTTGGAAGAGAAAAACAAGGGCGGTCACTTATCCGTAAAATTTCCCTTTTTAATGACTTACTCAGTTGATAGCCAATCAAATTACCTTTCATATGGTATGTAATACATTAATATTTAGCCAAACATTCTATGAGAAATATAAACTTAAAAAAGTGTTTACTTTCTTTCTTTTTTTTTTTGCTGAGTGGAGGAACACTTTTACATTCAACAAATAGACACAATAATATAGAGATATTGCCTTTTTAGAGGTGTATTATACCACTTGACAAACCAGCGGGAGTGACATACATGTAATTATTTTCCATATACGGGGTTTCCAGAAGCGCCGAAGGCCAAGGGAAAAATTGTTACGAGATGAAAATATAAAATCCTATGTTCATTGTCAAGTGTTATCTTACAACTAATGACATGGCAAGGATTCTTTGTTTCTTATACAGTCTACATAACAGACATTATTTCGATCTAGTCCCTTCGCCAGCCGGTCAAAATTTTAATGGGATCAGCCTCGAATGGCCAATGGCCTACTGTTGATTTCCACCACCATTTACTCACATTGTATGTCAATCTCCATTACACACTTTTTAATTATGTCTATATAAACATTTTCTACTTACCTGAAATAATTTTGGTTTGTATGTATATTTTGATTGTCCCTCTATTTTTTTTAACTGAATTTGTGGAAATAAACTTGAAAAAAAAAAACAATCTGGAAATAATTATTACCTGAAGTTACGTCGCTGTACATGCAATATAATTGTTTCGATCTTTCTGCATTAGTCATGTGATTGCATTTTATATATATAATTCATTATTCTCGTACTAATGCGAAGTCAAGCACCATAACCATAGGTTATTGCAAAGGGAGACATACTGTTTGTTTATCATTATTCTCATTGTAAGATATATTCTGTCGGCATAAAAGTCCTGATTCCAATCCATTTTACCGGGACTTGGATCATTTGGGCCTTGGTGAAATGGATATTCTATTTGAAGTCATGCAAAAATATGTCTTATTAACATCCGCAGTACCAAGAATTCTAAAAGCATATCCTAGTTTCTTGATTGTTCTTTTACCAACCCCAACCAACCTTTTAGACAATGTTTCAGGCTATTAAGACTGTGATAAAGTAAAATCTACTCATCTTACAGGTTAATCAATCTACTCTCCTCTTGCTCGATCTGTGCATGTAGAGAGTTTTTGCCAGTTGGGATTATAAAAGGTACTGTTAATCTTTTGGAACAGTGCTTTAAAAAATTCAAGATATGACATTTAATGCATATGTGTTAGTTTTTTGTACCACAAAACATCCTATCATATTATAAATATAAGGAGATATCTGCATTTTTCTCAATAAACCGTAACTGTAGACGGTTTTGTCTGGAAACATTGTTATCATAAATATTGTTCACATTTTGTATTATTTATTTAACAATGCTTCACAGCGATTTTGCAGATTCAAATTCTTACAGTCACTATGATTGTTTCTATCCCTAAATACTTACATTTTTAAACTATTTAAAGCACTAATTCTGGGTTTTTGTTTCATCTGCAAAGGGCAAAGTATGCCTTTAAGGTTTGGTTTGTTTAAACCTTGAAGAACATTTAGTTCCATCATAATTATATCTGACTAGAGGAGTGGTGCTGCACTGCTTATACCATGACGGCACCGGAGGGGAGAATACCCTGGTAGACGGCTATGCAGCAGCTCGGCTCCTGATGGCGCAAGATCCCGACCTTTACGACGCGCTGCGCACCATACCTGTTGTAACCCACTTCCGCGATGAAGTCCATGATTTCAGGTGCAACCATCACGTGTTCGCTCACGATGTTTTGACTAACCAGCTCGAGCATATAAGGTAATTGAGACTGCAAACTCTTCTGCCAATGTATGAAATTACATCTAGGCTTATATATATATATATATACTATATATATATATATATATATATATATATATATATACTATATATATATATATATATATATATATATATATACTATATATATATATATATATATATATATATATATGTGTGTGTATATATGTATATATATATGTATATATACATGTATATATATATATATATATATATATATACATACATATATATATATATATATATATATATATATATATATATATATATATATCGGTCAGTATTCTCGTATAATTGAATCAATTGATACTTTGTCTTTGTCCTTTTTGTAAAACCGGACGTATTTTATTTTATTTTTTACTTTAGGCTCATTATATTGGAAAAAACAAAAAAGTGGGCACATCTTTTTTTTTTTTTTCATACACTCCTTATCGCAAAAAAGAAAAAAAAAAGGTAAGCCAACTTTGGAGGGCTACTATTTCATACTTGTCAACTATCATGGAGAGTGCATGTTAGTTGTTGTTATGTTAGTTGTGAGGAAAGAAGAACTCTTCTTCTTTCCATTGATACCTAATTACGTAGACAAAATGTCATGCATAACTGATGAGGGTAGGAACTATAAAGACAACAATGACAAATTGCATTTTTCCCCAAATTTGAATGTCACATGAAGGAACAATGAACGTCTCACTCAATTTTTCAATTCCAATTAAAATTCATTTTCATATTTCTCGAAAAAAAAAATTTCAAAAAAATTTCTCAACAGACGAAATATAACAAAATGAAATAATACATGATATCCAGCTAGGAGGCATGAAAGAATACTGCAAACATTATAGAACATAGTGGTCGATCTATGAGAGTTGGAATCTGATAATAATGGATGAGATTTGTCAATGAAAGTGGCCAAATATTATAGGCCAGCTTGTACGATCGAATGAAGGCTTGTGTTCAGTCTTTGTGTTTAGGGTTTATTCTAGCATTTTAGGGTCCATAACCACATGTTCATCTGTCTGATAACTTGGTCACTCTCACAAAGGCCAACCTACACAGTCCATTTTCTCTGTTCATATTCAGCACATAGCTCTCAGCGGCAGACCATGCCTTGAATATGAAGAGAGAAAATGGAAAATGGATTAGCTGCTGTATAGGAGTGACCAAGTTGTCGATAACATGGTCATGTTGAGAGTTATGGACCATAAAAGGTTAAGAGAAACCCTAAAAACACAAACCGGCAGTCATGCAGACTGGACTGTTGATCTCCACATGATTTTCAGACTTTTACATATGAACAACTGTAAATTAGTTTAACTGAGTACAGAGGTACAGAATCCATAGTGACTGGGATGAGAAGTGGGAATGTTTTCAAAATTTATAACAAATTGCAATGAACAAGGATGATGACATGGCAGCCTCACCATAAGAATGCATGAGTAGGGGCTCAAGGAAGCAGAACAAAAGAAGAAAGCATGCATAAATAGTATTATATACACAGGTGAACTTGAAGCAGTAATTGTTAAAGCCATGTCGCATTCACATTTACATTATCACCCCTCTGTCAAAACTGCTATCAGAGCAATTGTTAATTAGTGTGTACCATGTGGTTACTTGTTTTCCTTTTATCGTTTTTAGAATAATCTTCTGTACCCAGAGTATTAATGGTATTTTTTCATTTTTATTTTTAGTTTGGTCTTTAGTTGTGCCCGTGCTCCTCATCTTGTTCTTCACACTAGGCTTTTGTTGGGACCTACACTCAACAAGCTTTGCTTTTTAGTAGGTTCCATCGTATTTCATTTCACTTGATTTTTTTTTATCATTTCATTTATTTCCACATCCTGATTAAAAAAAAAAAGCATTTACAAAGAATACTGGGAACGATACATACACAGTAGAACACTGAACATATTTCTCTACAGCATTCTTTTACTTTGATTGAAACTGATACATTGACCGTTATCCAAGCTGGACATTATGTATCAACTTTTGTTTTATTCTATGTTGTTGTTGTTTTTTTTTTTCATCGAGAAATACGAAAATAAAATTGAAATTGAAAAACTGTGACGCTTTTTCCAATAGATTCAATCCCCACGACCGCCTCCCACTCAATTACCTGTCATACGATGACGCTGAGCGCTTCTACGCTGCCTACCGGGCTCTGGGCCGCATCATTAACTCTCCCGACAACGAGGTGCAGATAAAGCTGCGGCCAGGCAGCATGCTGATCTTCGACAACTGGCGGCTTATCCACGGCCGGGTGGAGTTCACTGGAAAGCGCGTCATGGTCAGCTGTTTCTTCTCTCGCGACGAACTTCAAGATCTCAAACGAGTTGTTGCCAATTTAGCGCTGTGAGATGGTTGATACTGATGTTGAAGAAGGCCATTTTTTATTTTTATTGTTCTTTTACGTCGCGTCCCCAAGGATTGTATGAAATCATTATGATTGCATTTAATTGGTTGCATTGATTTATTTATTCATTATACATTCACAACATCTTTAAACAGGGACATTCCGTTCAGTTCTGCTGACAGCCAGCAGACCTGCTTTTCAAGGAAGCCCTGTATACAATGATACAAATGCATACATAAACTTTCAGGTAAAAACAAACAGTACGTGACCTACACAAAAACAAACAAACAAACGAATTATATACAGTATTTACAAGTACATTCACAAATGGTACAGAGTGGTACCAGTGTACAATGTGGTACATATATCAACTCAACTCAATGTATAATCAAATGAGCAAAAGACAAACAAACATTATTTTTCTACCATGCTTCACAACCTAAGATCATATAGTATGTAGCAATGGTCGGCAGTGTTTCTTGAAAAGAGGCAATGAACTCAGCGTCTGGACGGGAAGGGGTAACTTATTAAAGAGCATTGGACCATAATAAGAAAAGCTACGTTTTTTATACTCAGTGTTAACCAGAGGAACAAACAGTGGACTGTTGGTAGCATACCGTGTTACATAATAAACGGGTCGCTGTGTGATCAGGCGATTCAAGTAAGGCGGTGCAAACCTGTTCAAAATTTTAAAGACCATGAGACAATGCTGGTATTTTATCCTGTCTGCAATATTTTGCCAATGTAGTGTTGGAACATACAGTGATACAGATTCATGTTGCTTTATATTAAAAATCATACGAATATATTTATTTTGCATTATTTGTAATTTCTTAATATGTGATTTGGAACATGAACCCCAGCTGGTGGAACAATAATTTATGTGGGGTAAAACTAATGAGTAATACAAATTGATAATCGTTTTACGTGATAGAAAACATTTCACTCTTCGTACACTTCCAATTGCACGAGCGATTTTAATGCAAATATCATCAACATGTTTCGACCAGTTTAAAGTAGGTTCCAGAATAACTCCTAAATACTTAAATTCATTTACCTGTTCAATATACTGACCATCGTACATTACAGAAATTTTACAATTTTGCAATTTCTTTCTTGAACCAAACACCATTACTTTGGTCTTCTTTACATTTAACATCATCTTGTTTACTTTCATCCACTGAGAAATTTTATCAAGCTGTAGTTGCATTTCCTCTTGTAACAACTGGATATTCTTATTTCTACAAAATATCACTGTATCATCTGCATAAAGAGACAGTTTAACATTCAATGATACATCTATATTACACAGGTCATTTATATAAATACAAAACAACAATGGACCCAGTGTTGAACCCTGGGGTACTCCAGATTTGACCGTTAGGCATTCACTGAGAACACCATTTATAGAAACACACTGTTGTCTATTGTTTAGATAATTTGTGAACCACTGTAATTCTTTGGAAAATACGCCATATTTTTCAAGTTTATGAATAAAAAAAATCATGTGGGACCAGGTCAAAGGCTTTTCGTAAATCCAAAAATAAACTTCCAGTGCAGTAACCAGTACATCGATTTTCTATATGTATTCGTTGATGTCACATAATGTTGTTGAAGTTGAATGGAATTTTCTGAAACCAGATTGGAATTGATTTAACAGTGAGTGATCTATGAAATATGTATACAATTGATTATGGATAGCTTTTTCGAATATCTTGGCTACAACAGGCAATAGCGATATTGGTCTGTAATTATTCATGATTTATGATTCATGATCTCTATATCTCATTATAATGGCAGCAGATATTTTGTGAGGAGATGGAAGAGGAGCAATTTCTTGCTGTAAACGACAGTTTGCTTAGTTATGATATGTTTTATATCACTGCAATTATAACGGTGAAGGGGATATATAGTGGGATAGATTTAAAAAAAAGAAGTTCCCATGAATACTGTGGGACTAAAAAGTTTGAAATTTCTTTGAATGTTATATAGCATTACGATGTGTTTTTATTATATCACTGCAATTATAACGGTGAAGGTGATTAAAATAGTGCCTACATTAAAAAAAAAAGTTCCTATGAATACTATCGGACTAAAAGATTTTGAAGTCTCTTTGAAAGTTTTGAATATAGCAATTTCCAGAATTTCCCCATATTATTTGATTTGATTTGATTTCATTCATTGGTTCCTGTATTATCTCATTGTATATGCACATGCATTATACATGAATACAAACATTGTTGCTGGCATGCTATTATAAGCATAAGTTGTTTACAAAGTAATCTTTCTAAGTTGTATATTATACAATACCTATATTAACAAAGTACTAATTGAAGCAGCGTGCTACAGCTCTAGAATTACAGAGCGTTTGTGCGTCATGTATAATTTGTGACCGTGTATCACAAAACCAACAAAATGTCGCACCCCTTGATTTTACGTGAGGACTCAAAAAAAAAAAAAGTTGAAATGGGTCAACAGAGGCAATCCTTAGTTTTTCATATTTTCTGAAAGAGCTATCCTTCTTCTACGTTACTCTTTAGTTTGGGATCATAACATGAATGGGAAAGTGTTTTTTTTTTCAGCATATTTTCTACTACTTTTTTTTTTGGGGGGGGGGTATAGAATGATCAGGTATGTCTTAGAGGCCCATTTTTATTTCTTGAAAACCTTTGCACACTCGTCACTTTCAAGACTAATAACTTTTGAAATGATAATGCTACTGCTTTGAAAGTTAGCATTAATCATGGACAAAATGTGTTCATAGAACATATTCAATTTGAGCTTAATTTGATAATCCCTTCATTGCTGTTGCTCTGGTGGTTTACATCCTGTGTTTTGTCTCTTTCATCGCTTGCTAGCACGGCTTGGTAAATATTAAGCACTTAAGTATACCCTGTACTTCAGAGCCTCTTTTCTCAGTTCCCACTTTTCCAGAGTGTGTGCTTTTTTCCCCCAGTTTTTAGATAGGTTTGGGGAGTCCATTTGAATTGAGAGTCTGCTCTTTCAGAATCTGCCCTTTAGGGGGCCCTGAAATCCAAATACATGTTGATTATTGTTGATTTATGATACCCTCAAAATCACTTTCGCGGTAAAACAAATATCTAGTAACATTTCATATATTTTTAACGATTTTTCTTCTATTTTTCTTCAGATTACTTGGGAACTCCCACAAAAAAAAAAGACACCAATCAATATTAATATTCTTGAGATGACCTCATCTGTCAATCATTGCTGAAGTACTGAAATGTTTAACAAAAGACATTGGAATGCACTTTCCTCTCGACTCAGCATTACTTGCATGTTTCTGTCATATCAATGTGACTAACAAAAGACATGGCGAGGGAACATGCAAGTTATGCTGAGTCGAGGATTTCAGGGCCCCTTTAAAAATCCATGTCTGGCGACTTTTTGTTGGTTTTGTGATGCAGGGTCACATTATTGAAACGTTGAAGCCTTCCTTTGATTATCACCAATGACCTCGCCGTCAATGATAACTTTTCAGTTGGCTGACATATTTCCAGAAGCATTGTTAGAGGCTTCCGTATACGTTTTGCGGGAAAGCCTTGAAAATTTGTGTCAGTTTATTTCTGTTTAATTTATATCGATTAACATTATCATTATTAGGATACCGTAAGCTTATATATTCATATAACGCATTTCTTTTCTTACTTGAACGAACAATTCTTTTTGTTACCCACGGACTTGTAATTTTTTTTTTCTGTCATTATTCTTTTCAATTCTGGGGATATGACTATTGTTTGGTTAAAATAAGAGAGAAATATATTCTAGAACGTATCATAAGCAATATTTGGGTATGGGCAAAGTAATACATCCCATGTTTCCGTGATTAAATCGTCGTTGAGTAATGATATTTTCTGATGTGAATTTGCGCTTCTTTTTACGTTCTATTTGCTTAACATGTAGGAATACTATGTGTCGTCGCAGATGAAATATATAGGCAAATGATCAAAAATATTATCATACAAAAGACCACATTTCGAATAATCTGTATCAATATAAATAGTAAAAGTATTATCAATCAGTGTTGATGAGTTGACCGCAATTCTTGAATACTTTTCAATAAATTTGTGTGCAAAATATAGCAACGTTTATTCTTATAAAACAATTATCTCTTTATCAATAGTCAATATCAAATTGCCCATCAAGTACACATTTTTGTTTTCTTGATTGATCAACTCTAATAAAACATCAAAATTATCCAGTAATAAATTACTGTCTGTGATGTGAGGGGGCTTATGTATTACACAAAGTATTATATTTTTCTATTTTCTATTAATACTTAATACTAGATGAATTAATTTCGCCCACCTTTAAAAGAAGAACAACATATGGAGATGACGTCATGACCATGACCATTTTGCTTAAGAACTGCTGAAAGCAGACAAGAAGCGAAGGAAAGAATGTAGCAAGTCATAGAGTATAAATAGTTTACAAAGTAGGCCTATACTCTCGAGAGTAGTGGCTGCTTTGGACATTATTATGTAGACATCTCACAGTAAAGACCATTGCTATATCAAGTCTCCTTGTCTGCACTATATATCAGAAGTCAAATTGTATCTTTGGAAATATTCTATATACCCATAATGTACATACAACGTATATCAGAATTCTAATTGTATCTTTGGAAATATTCTATATACCCATTATACATCATTGTACAATGGATGATATTTGGTATAACTACACATGAATATTCACATTTTCGTGGCCTAGAACTAGACTTACAGGTTGACAGATAAAGAAAGGCGGAGAGGTATAGATGACCGGAGAAAGAGAGAAATGAACATAAAGACCATGACCAAAACATGATGAATCAAACAAGAGTTACTGAGATCAATGTAGGTCCTGAAGTAGGCCTATACTCATACCGAAGTGATCTCTTGAAGGAAAGGAAGTTGTGCGGGATCCGGTTCGGTTCCTCCATTTCCCAGCAAAGAAGCGAAGCTTCGCGCCTTTCTGTAGAGCTCCCAAAGGGCTGCGGACCACTTTCTCTTCTCAGTCAGATCGTAAGCAGTGAGGTTATCCGTCATGAAGCGACCACGCTTCCTTCGCCAGCTTCAGGCGCTGATTCTTCATGAGGTCGACTTTCTCACGGTATGACAGGGTCGATCCTTTATTGCTTTTCCATCGCGGTGTGCTCATTCTACTTTTATGTCGAGCCTCTCCTTCATGATTTTCTCGACAAGGGCTGTGCAATAATCCTTAATGCCGGTGGTGGACTCGGGTATACCCACGATGCGAGTGTAATTATTGCGCCGTGAGAACCTTTCACTCTTGTTGATTATCATTCTCCACTTGAATTTAAACATTGCTTTTTCTCATTCTGAATGTGTGATGATTAGGGAGATTTCAAACTCGGGAATTTCCGTTTCCAACAAAACACTTGTACTTTATATCTGCCTTCTTTTCAGCTGTCCCTAACACAACCACTGCATTTTTTTTTTTGCTTTGTTTTTCATTTATTACTGTTTGTATGTTTTACCACCCCGCCCCCTTTGAGTGCAGCTTTATGATGGACAGTGATCAGGGCGCCGATTCATACACAATATTGAGATATATACAAGTGTAGGCCTGGCTACTTCCCATAGCAACAGCCAATCAGGAAGCTGGATTCTTGTCGTTACTTGCATGACATTACATTTCCACTCGAGGTATATAAGAGTTGCTTTCATATCAACTTTTTATGAAATGGATGAATTCTGAAAATTCACAGAAGCATGATGAGCAGTGCCGGGCAACATTCTTTCCTTTATCTATCAATGTCTATACTCTACCTTAAATGGGTAGTATTATAGCACTGGCTGGGGTAAGGATTCAGCTTTCAACTCTTTTTTTTTTTTTTTTTGGCAAGATACTTAAAATGCACTTAATGAAATGTTGAAAAGCATACAATTCTAAGAGGTAATCAAAGTTTACTTGATGAAAATCGGTTTTGAAATGGCTGAGATCAATCCAAAACAAAGTAAACAAAGTGATCCTACAGTAATACAAAAAGGTGAGTTCCATCTTTTATAAGGGTCTATTTGCTTTGGATATCTCGGCCATTTCAAAAACAACCTTTTATCAAATGTTTATTCCTCTTAGAGTAATATGCTCTTTCATATTTCAGAAGATATTTCTCATTTTATTTAGATATTATAATCAAAAGAAGTCGGAAACCTGAAGTTCCATCGCTCAACCAAAACTGTAGGCCTACTATCCCTTTAACAGCTGCACGTGGTGCTAAGTCTACTGCTTTGTCATTTTATGAATCTTCAAAAGTGGTCAAAAATGTGCAGAATAAATTATAGAATAAAATGTTCAGACACAATCTTTACAAGGGATCAACACCTTTCTTCGATAATGAATTATGCATGAATTATAATGCCCGGTGCAAATGTGTATGTAATGTGTTTAACTCTGTGTAAAGGCCGTATGTTATATTTTGTATACTACAGTAGTATATCCACATAGATTATAATCATGTGAATTTCTGCCTCTGAATAATCTGTTAGCTAAACTTTAAATTCCTCTTAAAATAGTATGCAGGCATGTGCTCTATATTAGGCCTATTTCATAAGCCGTTTCTTAGTATTTCGCAAAAGGTTAAAAGCCCAATCCTCATCGTCCCCCAAATATTATACACACCATCTACAGACTGTCGGTCACCTTCCACTAACCTAATGGCAACAAAAACAATCACAAGCTGTTTTGATGGCTACCCCTCCCCCCCCCGAAATAAATAAATAAATAAATGAACGAATGAAAATGAATGAATGGATGAATGAAAACGGCTTGTGCCGAAAGGGTGGGTTGGGTGGTGGCGCGTCGCGTCAATGGGAACACCACCCTTCGTCCAAAGCCCCCCCGGTTTTACCGAAAGGGTGCGTTGGGAGCGTTGGGTCGCGTCGCGTTAACTGGAACCCCACCTTCGTCCAAAGCCCCCCCCCCCCCCCCCCCCGGTTTTGCCGAAAGGGTGCGTTGGTACTTTTTTTCATGTAATATTAAAAGACGAGTTTTGAATTTATATTTAACCTTCAAACAACCATTTCAAAGAGGCTATCGTCCGGATCGGTTTACACTCTATTACCACTTGGTCTACAGCCAGTTGGTCTAATAGACTGTTCAATATCATTTGGTCTAATAACCAGTTGGTCTAGTCATCATTTCGTCCAATTACTGTTTGGTCTAATTGTTATTTAGTTTAATTACTATTTGGTCTACAGTCATTTCGTCTAATAATTGGTTGGGCCCCTGTGAAAACCAGCTTTTAGCTGACCAGGGCAATCCATCCCATGAGTGGAGAATGAATAAATAAATAAAATAAATAGATAATAGCCATTTGGTCTATTTTTGGTCTATTATGAGTTGGTCTAATTCCATTTCGTCTAATCATCAAATGGTCTAAAATAAAACCAAATTTGTCCAATATAAATTTGGTGTACACATTATTAATTTTGGTCCATTGCCCAGTTGGTCTAGCCTCTGTCTATCATCATTTAGTCTACACCCATTTAGTCTAATAACCATTGATCTTATTGTCATTTGGTCTAATAGCCAGCCTTCTGGTCTAATCAGGTACCATTTGGTCCAATCATCGTTTCGTCTATATGACCAACTGGGCTTTTTTTTTTTTTTTTTGGGGGGGGGGCTTTTTATTGATGTGTACACCAAATTTATATTGGACAAATTTGGTTTTATTTTAGACCATTTGATGATTAGACGAAATGGAATTAGACCAACTCATAATAGACCAAAAATAGACCAAATGGCTATTATTAGACGAATTGACTGTAGACCAAATAGTAAATAAACCAAATAATAATTAGACCAAACAGTAATTGGACGAAATGATGACTAGACCAACTGGTTATTAGACCAACTGGTATTAAACAGTCTATTAGACCAACTGGCTGTACACCAAGTGGTAATAGAGTGTGAACCGATCCGGACGATAACCTCTTTGAAATGGTTGTTTGAAGGTTAAATATAAATTCAAAACTCGTCTATTAATATTACATGAGAAAAAGTACGTACCAACGCACCCTTTCGGCAAAACCGGTGGGGGGGGGGGGGGCTTTGGACGAAGGGTGGGGTTCCAGTCAACGCGACGCGACCCAACGCTCCCAACGCACCCTTTCGGCAAAACCGGGGGGGGGGGGGGGGGCTTTGGACGAAGGGTGGTGTTCCCATTAACGCGACGCGCCACCACCCAACCCACCCTTTGGCACAAGCCAATGAAAACTTCCCCCCCCCCCCAAAAAAAAAAAAAAAAAAAAAAAAAAAAGTTTCTTCTGGCGATTCTTGCGGAGGGGGGGGGGGGGCACGGGGGAGATGCTATATGGTAACATTGACCCTTTTCTTTATAATTCTCTATTAGAATTTCGTTCATATCACAGAAACAGAAACGTTCACAGAAACAAAAACAAAACATCATACAAAGACAAACTGCATTATACACAAAAATTGTACAAAATAACGCCAATCTCACACTACAAGGACAAAATACAGTAACACCAACATTGTGCAAACTAATGTCAAACTTACATTGTAACACTTTTAACCAAGTAAAACGAAATCCGCTTTTTTTTTAAACACATAAATTCTCGCAAAAAGCCCGCAAAACGGGAACGAATAGGTAACTTGCTTAAAACACAAAACGGGGCATATTTCATTGCTTCTCGAATTAAAAGGACAAAAAAGAGAGAGAAAAAAAAAACGAGGCCATTTGTGAGAAAACATACACACATGCACACACACACACACCCACACAACGCCAACATACACTCCCCCCCCCCCCCACCCCGTGCCTTCAACCCTCAGGTTTCAGGTTTTATTCACACTTGTATAACTGCCGTGTAAATTGCCGTTTTCTTTCTCATACGTAACATCCTCATGATACTCACTAAAAAAAATCGAGTGAAAATATTCACTCTCGATGGAGTGAATACAAAAAAGAGTGAATTTACAGTGAAATTGGAGTGAATTTTGAGTGAAAATTTTCATTTTCACTTATTTTGGAGTGACCTCAGGGATCACTCGAAGATTTTGGAGTAATCCCTGAGGTCACTCTAAAACGAGTGAAAATGAACGTTTTCACTCAAAATTCACTCCAATTTCACTCTAAATTCTCTCTTTTTTTGTATTAACTCCTTCAAGAGTGAATATTTTCACTCGATTTTTTAAGAGAGTAATGTGGAAATGATGTGGAAATGGTAAAAACAATAGAGAGGGGAAAAAACCCCGACACTGATGTGACAATAACTCGCAGATATGGCAAAATTAAGACAGGAAAGGAAAATCACGTATCATCCTCGGTATACATCATAATATATATTCCCACTTTAAGAAATGCATTTCAACTGTTCCCCTTTTACTCGCTGTCTTATTTTCTTCCTCTTTACACATCTTAAAATACTTCATAACATCATTAAACTTTGGTACCTCTCCTGATGATCTCGCTAAATATAAAATATATTTAATCATCAATATAATATTGTATTCCATCCTTTGACTTTTAACGAGTTTCCGGATATACCTGTATAAACAACTTCCCAATTCATGTTTCCTAGTTCTTCTAAATTCAATTTCTGAATGATGATTTGCTACAATTCCTGTACTTTAATACACTCCCAAAACAAATGTGAATATGTCTCAGTGCTCTTTTTGCAGAAAGAACAGAGATCATCCGAACAAACAAACCCTTATCTCAACAGATCAGCTTTTGTAAAGTGCACCATGAAGAAGCTTTGGGATAAGAGTTTTGACTCTGGGTCGGAGAAAAATATCTTCGGTTACTTAGGATGGAATACAATATCATATTGATGATTAAATATATTTCATATATTTAGCGAGATCAGAAGGGGGGTATACCATTTCCAAGTTTAACGATGTTATGGAATTCCTGCGCCATCTGTGGGATCATTCCGAAACCGACTATAATGGTTGATCACAGTGACTAGTTATTTTCTTCAAATTTTCTATGTGCTTGTAAATATTTGTAAATAAACTGTATTATAATGTAAATAGCGCAGTCTGCAAGAATCTTCAGCCTATTGAAGGAGGCAGACTTGATGAAGAAGAAGAAGAAGACAAACAAACTCAACTAGCTAACAAACAAACCGACGGTAACGAAAACATAACCTCCCTTCCACTGGCGGAGCTGAGCGGAGGTAACAATGAATTGAACGCGCAGCGGCGACGGAACAATTGCGCAACCAAAGTCAATTGCGAAGTTCCACAAACCTTTTTGAAGTTCAGAGGGGTGACCACCGATAGCTGGTGAGGGGTGGTCGATGTTGGTCGTCTTTCTGTTGCGGAATTTCATCATCTCGGGATTGGAATCGTAATTAAGACCTAAAAGTAAGACCTAAACACGATCTTATGGATTCAGTACTTCTGTCTAGTCCCACCTCATTGGAAACTGCGTATAGCTACAGTACTACACCTATAACGACGTGAGATGACTGGTCACTGCCACTGGCACTGCACTGGCACTGCACTGGGGGTGGTAGTATTATTTTTCTGAAATCTAGCCCGACCTCACCGACCTGACCAGCTGACGCATACAGCGACTTGGCTGTCTGAAATCCTTCCTGGAAAATTTTGTCGTGGCCAATATTGGAAGATGCAAGCCAGATCTACACTCTGTAAAACGAAAAGTGGTCGGCAAGAGTATAATATTAACGTTAGTTACGACAGTACTGTATGGTTGGACCTATATACTAATCGACCGCCTAATGTTTATTTGCTTGATAAGAATATTTAACACTGCAATTCACGTAAAAACTTGACCTACGTGATTGAGAAAATCCAGCTCTATAAATGCCGTTGTTCCCTTTTCGATTCGAAGTTTCAGTGCAAAAATATCGCCGACGAACTTGCGTGTCCTCGTTTCAGCTCCCCGCGGTAAATCACGTTATTAGGATCGACCGCTGTTTTTGCATTGACAATGCACGCAAACCGAGTTGTATTGAACACCTTGTTGTACGAAGCTTTTTAGAAGCCTTTTAGAAACTTCCATAGACATTACATTGTGCTGTCATTGCGATTCGGTGAAAATATTCATTCGAAATTTTGTCCTTGATTTAAACCATTAATGAACAGTGAATTATCGCGTTTTCCCACACCATCCTCATCTACACTTTGTACATTCAAAGCCAATCCATTTTTATGTGCTTTGCGCGCAGAGAAGTGCGTACTAAGTGTTCAGTGCGCAAATTATACGCGGTCGGTTTCAATAAGGGTGGTCGATATGTAGTAGGGCTACCATACTCTAGTAGTACAATTAGTACATGCAGTCATCACAGACTGCACGTCTGCAGACCAGACGCTGTCATGCGAGCGACTGGGCTGTGTATACTATAGTTAAATTCGGTATAGAGACCCTATAGGCTATGGCATATGGCTCACACAGAGACTCCAACTCTCCCGTTTTCGACGGGAGATCTCCCGCCGAAAACCCATTTTTGCAAAATCTCCCGTTCTCCCGTTTGAGATTTAATTTCTCCCGCCCTGGCTCTGTGTCTCCCGTTGGAAAGGATTTCTTACTTATTGCTATTGTATGTTGAAAAAAATAAGCCGTAGATAGCACCAGAGAGCATCTAGAACCCTAACTATACACAGCCCAGTCGCTGTACATGGTACGTCGCGACAGGGCTGTACGCGCGCGACCACCAACCACTAGGAGAGCGACGTAATCGTATCACGATAGCTTTGAATTTTGATACTTAACATCATTTTTGTCACCTCAAACTCATCGAGTATACTCTTCAATATTTACTCTACATCTGATGCTATCAGTATTCAAATGTACGCAATGAAACTTACCGAAATTGATCATCATATCCAGCATGTCCACACGGTACACAATCTTTCACGCCAGGCCTAACTATACACTTGAACACAGCACAGTCGCTGTACATGGTACGTCGACGTACCATACACAGCACAGTCGCTGTACATGGTACGTCGACGTACCATGGAATTGCGCCAGAAAGTGTCATTTTATTTGTTCCACGGACTTATCGCAAGTGGTCTCCATGGACCCAGTGTGGCGAACTATTCTTCTGTAATAGAAACATGCATTTAACGTGAGTAAAGTATTCTGTTTAAAGGAGAAAAGTATACATTTTCCTAAGTTTTGTAGTTGTGGTGAGGTTCCTCACTTTGAGCAGGGAGGTGGAAGACTTTCTTCCACCTCCCTGCTTTGAGGCTGCGTGCTGCGCTCGTCAGACGCTGTTTTCGCATAGCGTAACAGCGTCTGGTCGGGCTACTAGAACCCTAGGAACTTTGCGCTTCGCACACATCAACTTGGAGTCTCCCGTTTGCTAGGGGTTTCAGGCGGGAGAATCTCCAGATCAGAAGGTGCTTTGGGTTGGCGTCTCTGCTCACAGTGTTATTATTGTTATTTTTTTTTTACTTGACCTTCAGAGGAAATGATCGCACTGTCAGTCAGTTTTGTATTTATGTTGTATTGTAGATGTCTAGGAGTAGAGATCTTGACCCAGTTGACACTACGTGTACCTCTGGCCTACACTTTACAGTTCATCATTTTCTTCAGATTTTGTATTATCAAAGTTCATCATGATATCTTAAATTTGATACAATTACCGACTGCTTTGTCTTTGAGGGGCACAGGTAAAACTATTTGCCCTGAACAGCATTGAGGTGATTTCTCAACAGTGCAGCTCTAAAGAGTCTAAACATGCTAAAGACGAATTAAACCAAGGCCAAGGGTAAATGCAGCTATTAAAGCAGCGACATGAAGAGCTAACAGAACCTCTGTTTTTGTATTATATATGGTTTTACCTCATAAAAAGCCCACTTAATTTAAGATGTTTGTGCTAAGTTAAGTCATTGATATTGGGTAGTTCTACGTCTAGACTAGTCACTAGTTAGTATTTGCTAGGAGTGCCTGGAAACGGTAGTCAGCTAGATGTTCCCATGACTAAACCTTTGACCAGTCAGAGGCCTAGAACTGTAATAGTGTATAAAAGGTACTTGATATGATGACAAATGTGACATGACAAGTATGTAGTCTACTAAAGGTAGAGTGTCTACTGTCAACGTAACTACACGCAGCCGCTGTCGCAAAGCGACAGCGGCTGCACGTCTACTCCTTCGCAGACGTTGTCATTTTTCAGTGGTGGTTGTGCGACTCCTTCATGAATATCTTTTTTAATCGTGGAAAACTAAAATATAAGGAATCCCCGTAATCTGTGATAATCATCCAATAATCGGTATGCGTATTTTTTTTTTATTACGTCAAAAACCTACCGAAATCCGTCCTTAAAATCAGGTCTGTGAGCGTCCGTATTGCGTCACTCCTCATCTTCTGCGTGTTATTGAATGGCAATCACTCTCCTATGCTACAACGTCACTGGTAGTCGGAGGTAGTCGGAGTGACGTCATATCATGAGAGCAGCACGCGCGGAAATGCATTGTAGAAGACGACAAGCTTTACGTAACACACGAAACGCACGGGCGTACGTAAAATGCTAACACGGTATCTCGGGTTGAGCGTTCGTGGCTGTTCGTTAATTTTGTGAATCATCGCACAATCTACTCCGAAAAATTCAACAATAAGGTTTGGATACCAACAAAACACCAAATTCAACTCAACCATCAGCAACATACGATATAGGTGGGTGGTATTACTGTTAAATCAAACAAAATAAAAGACATTTTTGTGGTCTTGCTGTCAAAAGCGACAGTCATTTACGTACGTTTAAACACTAACTAGTACATGTCAGACTGCTGTGCTGTGCACAGCGGTCTGGTCAGGCTACTGTCAACAAGACTGTATACCGGGTAACTATTCTACCTGACACAATTTTAATTTGGATTTGATTGAAGCATCACTTTTAATAGCTCACCCAGAAAGCAACATAATGTACATTGCATACTGAGATCGATGGGATGAATTGTTTGCAAGAGTGCCATGCAACTCGGGAATTGTATAAACTTGATAATCAATGTACAGTGAACTCTAACAATAATGTTTAATGGCAAAACCTTGCTATCAGGAAATGTTTGACTATAGCTGTGAAAGCATAGCTCCCAGTGACATATTTTGTAATGAAGGCTTGAGCAGAACTTCTATGTATTGTGTAATCATGACTTGATTCACTTGTTAAAGGCAGTGTTAGAATGACATAGATACCAAAAACCATGTCTACCATTTCATTCAAAACGAATAGCAGGTTAAAACAAGTACATGGGATACAAAAAAACTATTGAAGTTTACATTACCACAACACAAGATACACTGTACGTATTACCGTATCACACACAAACTGTCAAGAATTAATCGACCAGTCAAATATCAATGATAATAATTACTGCATAACAATAACAACAATGGTATGCATGTAATTATCTTCCAATAATTATCGTGTATAGAATATATACAGTAGAAGTGGGTTATTGCATTGTTGAACATTAACAGTAGGAATGCCTAGCTGTACATCTGGGTCACTGCCGGAGGCAGCTACAGACCCAACTGTAATCTGATTTTCTTAACGAAGACAGCAAATTTGCTTATTTCTTGTTAATTTCCTTTGAAGTTTTTAATTTTTGATGACAAATTCATCTTGTAGTCCTCCGGTTTTACCATGGAGGTGACCTCCCTGGTTTTACAAATCACAAAGGTCCCTGTGTAGTAATACTGTATACATTCTTTGCTGGCTCAGTCGCATAGTGTACGAGTTTGCCTTTGTTTGTTTTCTGTGTTTCTGTGTTTGTTCTTGATAGTGGTAGCACTTGAAACTTGGGAATGGGGTGGGGGGTGGGTGGGAATCCACACCACCAGTGTTTTCTTCCTTCGACATGGTATGTTATACCCCCCCCCCCCCAACCTCTCAATGATACTGTACTACTGTACTGCTAAAGCCAGTTTGATGCAGACATTATACAGTGTATGTTGGTGTATTTAAAGGTCTAGCTCCTCTCAAATTTTTTGAGGCATGATCTAGTGCCATTAGCTAATTGCTTGTGGTCATTCTATTTCTTTTTTGTCAATGTCATTGCTGTCACATAATGTTCATTATGGGCCATACAGCAATTAATCAGTATCAATTTGTTGGGGTGAACTGCTGCAAGTTTTAATTTCCCAATGTTAATCCAATCTCTTCTCCTTCCCTCCAGATACCAGTACTAGTAGTAGAGTGATAGATAACCATTTGAGCAGAAGTTCAGAGAAATAAAAGTAATGAATCAAATTTTTATGTCAGGCTGAAGCTGAGTACAATCCAGATCATGTTTGAAATGCGGTCTCTTTGTTATAAAATGGAAAAAGACACCTACAACAAATTGTCATACACACAATACAAAAATAATAGACAGAGATAAACCTTCAGTCAACATGCTGGTCAGAAAAAATATAACGAAGAAGTACAAGTATGCATGAATGAAAAACGTTATTATGGAGCCTGCTTTTAAGAGAGATTTACAGAATTTCATTTCAAGTGTTATTAAATTTTAAATATTATCTGTACTCATGTCTGGTATAATGTACATTTACACATAATTAATATGGGAATGCTTTATAATAGTTTTTGTGATTATTACCTCCACCAAGGAGGTAAATGGTTTTTTTGTTGTTGGTTTGTTTGTCCGTCTGTATAAGGAAAATATAAATTATAACACAAAAAGTTATGAACAGATTTGGACGAAATTTTCAGGAAAGATGATAATGACGTAAGGATCCAAATGATTACATTTTAGTAGTGATTTGGAGCACCGTCTGAACTCTGTAGTTGAAAGTGAGTTGCTTGGCTGAGATCTGCACTTTCCAATTGAGCTTTTCTAGAAGATGCAATAATTGCAAATTCATATCTTTTGTATGACTATTACTGGCTGTATACATATTTTCTGCAGACCCCTTTGACAAGTACAGTGGACTCCCATTACAACAGAGTTCTTGGGACTGGCAGTTTTCTTTCGTTGTGTCAAAATTTTGTTATTTTTAATCAGAACAGATGAACAATAAAAACAAGTAATAGAGCGGATAATGTTATGGCCTGAATCGGAATTTTGTTATAAATGTGCTCCTTATAACGGGAGTGCACTGTTTTTGTCAAAACAGCAAAATAAGCAAATTCAGCTTATAAATTCCTTCTTCTCTCTGATGTTCCATTCTTTTCCAGACCACAGCTTGACCTCATTTGAGCGGAATCGCGAGTCTGACCATGTTGCAAGCACTGAGTACCAGAGGAAGCCAACTCGGCCAATCAGGTTGTCGGAACCTGTTGCCATGGTTTCATCAACTGGGCGTCACTAGCAGCATCACCAAAACCTCAACAACTCATCGACAAAATTCAAGTATGCCTGACTCACTGTAATCTGAGCTACAAAAGAAAACAACTGTAGTGCTCATGCCCTTCCTGTTAGGTGTGAAAATTCTATACATTGCTTCCGATGAGCAATTTTGAATTACTGCACAGTACCTAATGGATGGGATACATTCTTTTTCCCTGAGAATACTTGAGCATTTGTATACTGTAAAACATGATATATTCGCCGCATGAAATTTTCGCAAATTGGAGCCGACAGCTTTTTTCATGGCATGAAATTTTCGCGAATTGCTACTGGCATTCAAGGCATGTAGTGTAGCCAAAAGCTTTCGCGTGCATTTTAATTTCGCGAATTTTGGCGCACGCGAAATTCGCGAAATTAAAATGCACGCGAAAATTCCTCGTTTTACAGTAATACTATGTGTGAAGTAGTATGCCAAACATGTGATTTTTTTTTGACAATTAGAACCCCCCAATAATATCTGTTTGTATTCTATCTCCTTATCTTCAGAGTAATACTTTGAACATTGAACCTTTAAAGAAGTAGCATATAATTCAGCAATTCAGCATTATAAAGGGTGAGTATATATCTGAAATGACACAGAGGCATCTTCTTATCACCGAGTGTGGCGTGAAGCCTGTCACGTACAGTCTTTTATTAAGACTTACAATGTACTAGATTTAGTTTCCAGGCACTATCTTCTTAGAGCTCCTTTCATGTAGTGCAGTGTGCGAGCTACAGTGTACATATTGCTGGCTTGAACCCCGTATGCTTACCATTTCTAAATCAACTCCAGGCAAACCAAAAGGGGTCTGTTTCTTACCCTGTTATCTACTGGTAGTAGTTGTGTAAAATAGGCGACTGAAGTACTGTAGGTTTACACTATGTACGCTTTTTCTGTTGTTGTTGTTGTTGTTGTTGTTGGTTTTTTTTTGGGTGAGAAGTACCGTATGTCTCCCCCCCCAAAAAAAAAAAAAAAAAAAAAAAAAATTACAACAGGACCCTCCACAATGGTAGCTTCAAAAATAGTGAATCACTCCAATTATGATTTGAGGGTATGAAACTATAGCTTATTACGCACATCTTATAGAAAACCCCATCTGATTTGCTCTAGTGGTCAAAGAGAAATGAGGAGTTTTTGTAGAGCATGTCGGGAATCCCTTCCCTCCAAGTTCTGTCCATTGTGCTCACACATTATGCAATTCCGAGCGCATCCAGTATACTGAATTTGAAAGAATCAGACTCGTGACATGCTTTACAAAGATCCACATTTCTCTGTGACCACCTGACCAAATTGAGTGAGTTTTCTGCAAAATAGAGCTAAGATGTTATATTTTGAGATTCTGAAGTAGCATGTTTCAGACAGTTTAATCATATTGGAAGTTTTCAATGCAAAAATCTGGTTGTATTTTTTTTTTTTTTAGGGGGGGGGGGGCATACTGTATGATAGGATATGTATACATGTGTGACCGAATCCCATTTTCATGCCTTAAATGAAGAGTTGTATAAATACAGTGGTATGTTGAAGAGAGTATCATTTTGGAAACTCCCATAAAGTATTGAAAGTGGAAGGTAACATTTAGTACATTTTTATTGACCGTTAGATTTTGAATTGAATTTTGGTGTGGCTCACCATAAATTCCAGTACATTACTAGGCTACCTTTGCAGAACCATGCACTGCATGTGTGTCCATCATGTATATTTTGTGAAGAAGTCAATCAAAACTTACAAACATTTCTATATACATTCTTGCCACACAAAATGTTATTACATCAGCTCTTATACTTTTAGTCATTAGATTTGTGTTTATAGATAAAAAATACAGAAGACTGCAACAAAAAGGCTTAAGTGTGGCTGACACACAGAACTACTGAATAGTGAAGAGTTTTGTGCATTATTCAAATTGTAGATAACTGTTGACTTCCAAATTTCTAAGCAGTGGCCTAAACAAGTCCCCTGAGGTTCATAAAGCAATGTTTTGCTGCATTTTTGGAGATCTGTAAAAGGTATCCCCTACCTTTAACACATGGGAACTCTTTTTGATGCCCTATCCAGCAGACCAAGTGTTCTTGCCTAGTTAAAAGTGGAAGTATCAGATTTTTTTTAAAAAAGAAAGAAAGAAGAAAATAATGTGTGATTCTATTCATTCATCTGTAGGTATTACGGGCTTGAAAACTTCAAATGGACTAGAAATCTGCATCAGTTTAAATTCAATAGTATGAGCTGTTTAGTGGTCTTTCGTGCAGACATTATGTGGAGTGAACAACAACAGCATAACAATCCAAATACTGTTTTGGTTAATTTGTAACCCTTATACATGTATACTTTCTTGAGCCCACATGCCATTTTCTTTGAAGGAAACAAATATATAATGGAATACATGTATTGTGTGTGATAAAGTTCTAGGATGGTGCTGGTGAAAAAAAAAAAAAAGTCCTCATTTTGATCATGCAGAATACAGGTTGAAACAGACCTGTGGAATCAGGCATCTTTCCTGTCAACTCGCTCCATCAACGAGACTGGTGCCTGCTCCCTTCTGTCGACATCTTTCTTCAGCAACAGACACACAGCCAGTGGCTGATGTCCAGCAGAGAGGGGATCACCTGTCCATCACTGTTGATGGCAAGACTTTCAAAACCAGCTATATATGGCTGAGAGACCATTGTAGGTAAGATATATGTAGCCTGGTAACATAATATCAATATGGAATGCATTTGAAAGATTTACAACGTTACCTCTGTGAAAAGTTGTAGTAATAAGTGTAAGCAGTATTGTGAGTAATTTGAACATACACAACTTTTTATGAGATTTAGTTTCTCTGTTCAATTCACTTTTATATTCAAATACTTATTATACAGAAAGTATCAAGTTTCATCTTTGTGTAGCCACTCACGATCCTTGTAAATTCCATCTCTGTTGAGCAAGTAACACTGCTATATCTATGATCATGAGTTTGATAAAATAGCTCAATAAAAGTGAAAACTTTCAAGCACTACTAATTATGTTGATCCAAATGGCAGTGGCGATGATGATGATGAGTATAATAATGATATAGATTCACATGAAAACTTAAGATCATCATTAACATTAGCAGGAGTGTATGAAAGCTTGATAATGATAAGAACCTAACAATGATAATGTTTTGATATCATGATGCCTATGATGCAGTAATGGAAATTTTGATATAGCCATATGATTTCAAGCATGATAATCGGTCAAAACGCATTACATGGCATTCAACTGTTTTTCGCGCTTTGCACGGGAGTGCAGACACTGCACAAAATAAGTGATATTTTATCTAACATAAGACTGCTGTTTCTGTTTGTTAATCATCAAAACTCACTATTTTATAAAACAAATATTGCACTTGTCCCATTGTGCGAGTGCAGTGTACGCTCTGCATCTTTAGATGGTGCGCACGTACTGCTTACTATATACTCTCCTAGCCACTCGTACTCAGAGGCGGCACCAATTAGAAGAAACCGTGCATTCACTGCACTTTAATACACTACCACATGCCATGCCGTGCACTATTTTGGTTTGTTCAATTAATTGTAACCCGTGACAGGCAGTTACCATTACACATTCTCTATGTTTTCCTTCTATTTGCTATTGGAAATTGTGGGAAACAGGTGCCCTGAGTGCTATGACCATGCCTGTCTCCAGAACTTTGTTCATATTGCTGCTATACCAACAGACATCAAGCCAAAGCGTGTGACCGTGGAGGCAGATGAACTTTGTCTCATATGTAAGACATTATTTCCACTATAGTATACAAATAATGAATGTTTCTGAGTGCAATGGACAGAATATTTTATGAGGTAAAAGATGAAGTGATCATTTCATCTTTCACCGAATGAAATATTCTGTCCATTACACGATTGAAAAACATTTATTATTTGTTTTATATAACGCCTAAAATAGATCCATGTCATTTGATGCTTCATTAGAAACGAGAGACACTGAGATCGCGAGAGTGCAGTGCTCACTGCACTCTTTACACTGGCGCGCTGGCGCATACACACATTGCAAATGCAAGCACGTTTAACACGCGTAGTGTGCCGGGCTCTCGGCGAGCGTGCAATGGAGCAAATTGTATGGATTCAAAATTGCACGGTAAGTGGAGCCACAATTGCACGGATGATGATGTCATAGTGAAATGGGCCGAATGATCAATGTTAAACAACCATTCAAATGACAAGGATCTCCTCAGGCGTTATATAAATTATGCTATAAGATTGATTACATAATCCCCTTAATTGTGCCGGTTGATTTAGCCTAAACCCAAGACTGCATTCAAGCATGTCTGCTTCTTTTCAACTATGCAAGTATGCAAACATTGAACTGTGATGACAGCACCCTATGTTATTCAAATGATCGATTAATGTTGTTATTTTCAATTTAGCGGTAGCTTCCCCTCTGAATGCATATTATATGTTGAAATATTTTGTTGCACACAGGAAGGATATGGTTTGACCTACAACTTGTACATTGTATGACCACTTGCTTTGACCACTTTGGTCAGAGGAGAGATTTCACGTGCACCTTATACATCATGAATAATTCCAGTGACAGAGTTTGACCAATCACTCGAAGCTTCCCTGAGACTCATGTGACGTATTCAGCAATATGTGCAATTAATATAATTTCACATGATAGTAGACACTGTGATGGTTGGTCTATTGCTTGTAACTGTCATGAACTGGTTTTTTGCTGCAAAATTGGCAGATTTACTCCACTGATCACAAGTAAAGTGGGTATCTCATTGGACAAGACACTAGTTGGCAACCTGGTGGCAACTCTAGTCTCCCTATTCTTGCAGTTGTCTCCACAATGTCTCTGCAGTGTTTTCTGAGATCTAGCTGACATTCTGGAGACTTGCGGGAGAATTTAGTATGTTTGAGTTTTCTGAAGACGTTTTCTAGTCTCCAGCTGCTTTCAGAAACATCTCCACAAGGTCTCCTTAGTTGCGGAGACTAATTTTTTTTTTTTTTTTTTTTTTTTTGCGAGCTCTCTGAGATGTCTCCGCAATCTTACTACAGAGACTCATTGGCGACCTACCGGAGATGTCGTGGAGACGCTCCATGACTATTAAAGAAGACATCTCTGTAAGATGTCATGGCGACGATTCCACGATTTCTGGACAAATAAATTGTCACTCTATTTGAGACATCTCTGAAGTCGTCCTGGAGTCATTATCTGTGTGAGAGTGCCAGTAATTTTTTTTTTTTTGTCATTTTGTGTACAACAAGTCACTTTAACTGATCAGTCGCAGCATTTGAGGCACCATCTCCTCCAGTGAGATAGGCCTTTCACCCATTGAGGATGAACTGATTTTGCCACAACACGCATATCCCATAGATACCTGCCCGAGTATACTTGGGACTCGTCCTCAATGGGTTAATGTTAATTCATCAATTCTAAACCTCACACCATATTGTGCTTTCCACAATTTGCTTTGACTGTGTTTACAAGAGTCTTGAGATTATTCTCAAGTCATTCGGTCTAACGTTTTACTGCGCAGGGCCCGATGACCACGTGACCACCTACTCCATGCAGTGGCTGCTGGCCAATGCCCCAGGTCAGAGGTCCAGTGATGGAGCTGACCAGCTCCAGCCGCTGTACTGGGACCGGGACATCGTCACCGCCAATCCGCCCCAGGATGTTCACATCGACGAGCTGCGCAGCGCCAGTCGCAGCGGCCTTCGCAAATGCCTGGAGAATCTGCACGTCTACGGATTCACGTTCGTCTCTGGCCTTGAGGCCAGCAGAGAAAGTACAGAGGTATGTGAAACACATATGCATTAGAAGCTGATTGTATGATCATTTGTCAAGTTTGAAAATGGTGGATTATGAGCCACAAACTTCTCCTTGCATGCAGATTATCATATTCCTGATAGGAGGAGTTATATTTAATCAGTAAAAACACACATGATGAAAAAGATGATGTATAAGTTACACAACTGTCTGTATTTGAGGATATCACCTCAAAGTGGCTACACGTAGGATTCACACAGCTGTCTTCAGTATAGATTACAAATACTTATATCAAATACATTAAAGCATTGTTGAAAAAAAAATATTGTACATGCCAAAAGTTTTGTGACTTCTATCTTTGTTTCTACTTTGCCTTTGTGTTTGTGTCTTTATACTAATTTGTACAACTTTCCTGCGCTTTACAGAAGATATTTTTCCTGTTTGTGCAAAGATGGATATATTTGAGTGATGAACCAATACTTTGTCACAGGTAATTGCCAATAAGCCAGTTAGGAGTTAGCTCATGGGCATATTGGTACAAATGACCTTTCTTTTTTCTCAGTCTGTTAGGGGCACTTCATTTGTTTTCAGAGCGACATAATGCATATAAGCTTTACATAACAACTTATGAGATTCATCAATCCTGTTCAAATAAAGAATGAACTTGCATAGACCAGCTGACCAGAATGATCCATCAATTAACGCTTGGGAAAACATCCATTTCATTATTTTGCATTGAATGTATTAACAATCTCTTTCTATTGTTATTGCCAAATACCACTTTTGCTGTCAGGTGGATATGCTGGCAAGCAGCATTTATAAGGATTATATGAAAAATCATTACATCACAGATGCTTATCCCCGTGAATTTAAAGACTAGCATGCCTTTTGGAACAAATGACCTTTTTTCTGCTCATGCGCAAAGTGGAACTGCGAACTGGCTTATACATTTCACTTGTCCATTAGAAATGTTTTGTTGTCCAACAGAGATGTTTAGTTGCCCTACATAATAATGTGGGCAAGAGGGTTTCTTAGCAGCCTGTTTTATTGCCTCTGCCCTTATTTCCTTTAATGTTTCTCTTCCCAGGAGGCCATTAAACTTATAAGTAGCCCAATGCGCACATTCTACGGGAGCATATTTCACTACCAGAATGATGGCGCTGTGGCAGACACAGGCTATACGTCCAAGGGTCTGCAAAACCACACGGATGGAACTTACTTTGATCATAATCCTGGGTAAGATATCTTCATCATCTCATCTGTGTTACACTGTTTTCAACATGTAGTTTGGACATTTCAGTAGTATGTACTTCCTGATTGTCTGGTAATTTTAACTAAATGGGAGGAACTTCAGATGATTTTAAGGGAATTAATGACACACTAATTGAGTCCTCACAATATCAGTTTTATGTAATAGTAAAGTTGCAGTTAAAGGGTGTGTACAGATCTGGTCGAGGTGAGGATTTAGCTTTTAACGATTTGCGAGATATTCAGAAACCCCTCTATGAGATGTCAAAGAGCATGCAATTGTAAGAGGTATCAAAAATTTATTTGATGAAAATCGGTTTTGGAATGGCTGAGATATCCAAAAACGAGGTGAAACAGAGATCCTAATAAAAGGTGTGGCCTGTCGCCTTTATTATTATCACTTTTTTGGATATCTCAGCCATTTGCAAACCAATTTTCATCAAATAAACTTTGAATCCTTCTTAAAATGACATGCTCTCTCATATTTCATAAGAGGTTTCTCATTATCTCACTCAAGAATGTTATAAACCTGAATCCTCACCTCAACCAGTACTGTACAGTCCCTTTAACCCTAACTAGGCCGGGGGGGGGGGGGGCCTCCGAGGCCCCCCCCCTCGACGTTCCGCGCGATGTATCGCTAACGTGAAAAGCTATCGCCGCAACGTTTCATGACTTTTTTCTGTCGAGTCTCCTGCATCTTTTGACACCAAATTTGCGATGCCCAAGCGCGCGGTTCCGAAGTTTCGCATAAATATGTACATGCATGTCAGACCAAAAATTGCTCAAAAACGTGAATTCGTGTACAATTTCAATGGAAACTGTGCTTACAGTCAAATTTCATAAAAGCATGATTATTTTGGGGTTTTATTGATTAAAATCAACTAATAACATATTTTCTCGTTCAGAACAATGTCGCGGACAAGTTTCATCGAAAAAACAATGAAAAAATAAATTCGAAAAAACAAAGAAATACATAAGAAATTCAAAAAACAATAAAATACTTAAGAAATTTTTTTGGATGGCTCAATTTTTTTCTCTTATATTTGCTTAGGACACTAAAAAGAATATTTACACAAAAAAATGTGCCCATTTTGGGCTTTATTTAGTGATTTATACCAAATTGTCTGATTTCATGCATCATTATGCATAAATTTGCATAATTTAGCATAAATTGACAATTTTTCGAAAATCTAACTTCGTAGTACTTTAGATTACATCATAGGCAATGTGTGTGCCAATTTTCGTCGCGAACGCGCGGCCGACGGCGGAGATCTGGAGGGGGGGCCTAGGAGGCCCCCCCCCCCTCCGGCTCTATGATCTACCTAAATAGCCCGGCCTAGTTAGGGTTAACATCCAGGTTTGATTGCAAAGTTAATTACACACTTAATTGAGACCTAAGAATGCCACCCCTGGACACAGGCATGATGATAAGCAAAGAGGTCTTCAAATATATGCGTGGATGAAAAATATGACCTGTGCGAAGTTTCTAGTGAGTTTAACAGCTTGAGGAGCTCCCTTCACAACCAGTGATAGGAGGTCATGTTTTCATTGGAAGGTACACCTCTTTCTGTCAAAAATGCTTTCAGCTGTGGGACTGTCATTCCCACAAAGTTCTTTTAGGAGTGTTCTGTCAGCATGAGCTACATGGAGTCATAGAAATCAAAACAATAACCTTCTGTCAGTAGTGTGACAGAAGCTTAAAGGCATAATTTACCATTTGCAGATGAAACAAAAACCCAGCATTAGTGCTTTAAAATAGTTCTAAAATGTGAGTTAGGGATAGAAACAACCAGCCTGTGAAAAATTTGAATCCGTATAATCCATGTTAAGTGTTGTTAAATACACAAAATGTGAACAATAGTTATGATAAAAATGTTTCCAGACTAAACCGTCTACAGTTACAGTTTATTGAGAAAAACAGTGATATCTCCTTACATTTAAGGCTTTATTTAGAAAATTTTATATGGTAGGATGTTTTGTAATACAACAGACCTAAACATATGCATCAAATGTGATATTTTGAACATTTATGAAATCACTGCTCCCAAAGGTAAACATAAGGATTAAGAGAATGCAGCAATATTAGTAGAACACATCAGTGAAAGTTTGAGGAAAATTGGACAATGGATGCAAAAGTTATGAATTTTTAAAATTTTTGTGTTGGAACAGCTGGATGAGGAGACTACTATGGCTCATGATGTCATATGAGTACAACAGTATAAAGAAAATGTAAAGAAAATTCAACATATTTTCACTTTTTTCGCATGATAAAAGAGCACTTGACTTGCCTCTTTCTAAAGGCAATGGGAATAATATTACCCATAACATATGTCAGTAACCAGTCAAGGGAATGTGTACTTTTTTCAAAAGATGAAATTTTGTGAAATTCTTTTTATATTTTCCTTACATTGTTGTACGCATGTGACATCATACACTGCAGTAGTCCTCTCATCCAGCGGTGACTGCACAAAAACTTCAAAAATTCATAACTTTTGAACGGGTTGTCTGATTTTCTTCAAACTTTCAATGATGTGTTCTACTAATATTGCTACATTCTCTCAATCCTTAAGTCAATGAAGGTGAACTTGTCCTTTAAGTAGCTCAGATTTGGGTAAAAATCACTTTTTTTTGATTAATTGACAGAGAATCAGTCATGTGATGATTTGTCCAAATCCTAGTTGTCTTATAAGCTCAAAAAATGTAGCCACCATGGCATGTCAAAGGAAAGACAGTCACATTTGTTACAGTGCTTTGGCTGTCATGTTTTGTCCCCTCTTCTGAACTTTTAATATATATGAAATACAGGGTTTTGTTACCCTAACAGTGATTTTGAAAGTAGCATTTGAAGACTGCTAAAAGAGTGTAGTACAAATTTTGTCTATTTTTTATTCATTTATTTTTATGCCTCCGCCAACGAAGTGGCCGGAGGCATTATGTTTTCGGGTCGTCCGTCCGTCCGTACGTCCGTACATCCGTACGTCCCGTTTTGTTTTTGTCGATATCTCAAGAACCGTGTGGTGGTTTTGCATCAAACTTGGTATGAGGGTATATCCCTGGGGGATGATACTTTGTGTGGATTTTAGGGTCACAGGGTCAAAGGTCAAAGGTCACAGGTTATTTTGTGAAAAAAAAATTGAAATTTCATGTTTTTCTCCATATCTCGCAAATGGTTCAAGGTATCTTCATGGAACTTAGTATATATGCTTGTACCGATGGGCAGTGATTATCTAGGGAAGTTGTGGGTCATGGTTCAAAGGTCAGGGGGTCAAAGGTCAAGGTCAACTCCTCAAAATATCACTACTTTCCTTATGGTTATGCAATGCCTGAAGGTTTTTTTTTTTTTTTTTTTAACTTGATGTATGCATGTATTACCTGATATATATTCTGTGGGAAGTTTCTTGCTAAAAGGTCAAAGGTCAAGTGAAAGTGCTAAATTGCACTTTTTCCTCCATATCTCAAAAATAACTCAAGGTATTGTCATGAAACTTACATATTTATGCATGTTCTACCTAACAGTGATTCTCTTTGGAACTGTGGGGTCAAAGGTCAAAGGCCAGGTTTCGATAATACTATTTTACCATTTGATACTGAAATTATACTTTTTCTCAATACCTTGAAAATTACTCAATGCATAAACTTGTAAAAGGGTCAAAAGTCAAGTGAAAATCATCAGTTCCCCCAAATACCTGCACTCTGACGTTTTAATCATTCATCCAATTGAACCTAGTTCTAGGAAAGTGAGCATTCAGCACATTTGTGGCAAACCTGTCAATTGTGTGAAACTGTCATCACGCATTGTCAAGACATTGTACTATAGACCTATTAGGAGAACCATGTATTATGGCGGAGGCATACACCAGTCGCCGTAGCGACATTTCTAGTTTTTTTGTAGATTAATGTTTTAACTATTTTCTATATGATTTCACTGTATATCTGACTGACCAGGGGACTGGTGTTGCATTGCATATAC
The DNA here is from genome assembly GCF_964275005.1 of Diadema setosum. Classification (NCBI taxonomy): domain Eukaryota; kingdom Metazoa; phylum Echinodermata; class Echinoidea; order Diadematoida; family Diadematidae; genus Diadema; species Diadema setosum. The sequence goes on from NC_092705.1 coordinate 24,597,284, forward strand.
CATGACGGCACGGGAGGTGAGAATACCCTGGTAGACGGCCATGCAGCAGCTCGGCGACTGAGGGCGCAAGATCCAGGCTTGTACGAGGCGCTGCGCACCATACCGGTTGTGGGCCACTACCGCGACGACGTCCATGATTTCCGATGCTACCATCACACGATCGGTCACAATGTTTTGACAAACCAGCTGGAGCATGTTAGGTTAGTGAAAAGGCATTAATGGAAAATCTACTGATGTATATTTTGTATAGGGTCATTTCACTTCCTGTAGTGAACACAGTGTCGTATCAGAATGGCTGCCTCTTTTGTGAAAACATGACTGCATGAGTGAATGTGAACTTACTGTTGATGTGCAATACAGCTGTATATTAAACCATGAACATTTCCCTGCATTAGTGCAATTATTGATATCAACATGAATGCAGATATTTTATCAAAGCATCCTGTGGCTTTGCCTTTTTGACTATCAGTGTTAATGTTGTCATTTAGCGAAATAATAAACACACAAACATATTTCACTGGACTGACCATGCAGAGGAATTTATCACAAAACTATTTCCTGTGTTGCAGCATAGTTGTTGACTTGTTGATGTGAAAAAGGGATTTATAGATACTGTTTACACCCATAACAAGGTGTCTGTATTTTACAGCCACAATGACTTCCATGTTATAAATATTACCCCAAAATCAGAGAAAAAAAAAAGAAATATCTGAGACAAGCGGGTCTTAAAAATGCATTTTATAGTCATATTACAAATGGGGGCTATATACTTTTTCAAAAAAAAAATCAAAATCTGGATGCAAATTATATTCTTTCCCAGTTTACGTTAGCCCACCATCTTCCTGGGATCTCCCTTTTTTTAATAGAAAATGCACTTCAGCATTAGAAAAAAAAAACAAAAACAAAACTTGTGATTTCTGGGGATTGTAAGCATTCCTGCATTTGTGTTCATTTGCTTGTGTGTGTGTTTATCTCTCCCTGTGGTATTTAGGAATTTGGGGAACCAAGTTTAAAAAACAACAAACATGTATTATCAAATTACAGTGTAAGAAGAAAAACAACACAGCCTCCATCAGTTTGCTCTCTAAAAGTTTATTCAAAATCTGACCATTGTTCTTGTTGTTCCCACAGATACAACCCCCACGACCGCCGCCCACTCAATTACCTGTCGTACGAGGATGCTGAGCGCTTCTACGCTGCCTACCGGGCCCTGGGCCGCATCATTGACTCTCCCGACAACGAACTGCAGACGAAGCTGCAACCGGGCCGCATGGTGGTAGTCGACAACTGGCGGCTACTGCACGGCCGGACTGCGTTCACGGGAAAGCGTGTCATGGTCGGCTGCTACCTTGTTCGAGACGAGCTTCAGGACATGAAACGAGTTGTTGCCAATTTAGCAGTGTGAGAGAGTAGACACCGATTCATATGGATAGGAATTGACTTTTGTGCCAGCCGGGAATGAGAAATCTTGTTAAAAAAGAGGCATATCAATGCATTTATGACTTTTAAACAAAATAGTTTGTCATTGTAACTAATTGACAAATTGAAATACTTGTACATCAACATAATAAGTAAGCACTCAATTGATCAGTATTGTAGTAGTTGCCATGAATTTGTCAGTTACAGTAGTTGCAATAAAAACAACTCTATACAAGTTCATTAATTTGCATAGAATAGCGTGTATTAATGATCTGGCCATGTTATGGACAATGCATGATAAGAATGATGTCTACATTGATGTATACTAGAATGCTTTGCAGTTGGCCTTCAAAGGTTTATTGGATTGTACCATGTCTTTTGTGCCATCCTGTCTCGAGCATTCAATTAAAGTACATATTACTTTATATCAGGTGGTTGCCAAGATGGTTTGATAATTGTGTACAATAAATGCAACAATGTTTTCAGTACTGCTATAAACACCAAATATTTTCAAATTTACATGTGCAATTATTATTATTTTTTTTTTAACAACAGCAACTACTGTGAATGATGTCTTTGGAAGTGAAATTCTGTTGTCTCTAGCATTCTCATTGACTTTGTGATGTTATGATAGTATACTTTCACTCTCAGTATATCTGATCTGTTGAATTCATAAATGTAATGTATATAGTAGCTCCGTCCATTCATTCTGAAAATGAAAAATGGGTTCAAATGTCTGATTTTATACTTTGTTCATATCTTAGCTGTGATAATCTCCCAAGTATGATGTTCCTAGTGGGTGTAAAAGTGAACAGTTTCTAAGTGTGGAAATTTATGCGCATTTTGCACAACATGAAATTAGTGTGAAAATATAAAAAAGTACACAATTTTTTGGCTTGTTACATGCAGTTCAATTTTCATATTTTGATTCAAGAAAAATTATGTGTGCAAAAATGTAAGCTTTTGAATGGCATCATGCCATTGCCGTAGACTTGCTCGAACTCAATTTGTATTCCCTCTGTCTGTTTTAAAGGCACATGGTCCCGGTGGTTTAGTCAAATGCGTACGCGGGCGCACGGCGCAAGTTTCCTATAGAGACCTACGCTATCAGCTCCTCTTTAGCGCTTATGCTGTGACCTATTTCCCCGAGTCCGAAGAAGTCCGATCCATTGTAGTCAGTGGTCTGATCACAGTTCGCCTCATGATTCGGCTGAGGGGGATGACAGCTTTAGCAAACTTCTTTTGTGATGTCATAATAAGAAGCACATATGCACGCACCCTGGCATTAGTACAGACTGCGTGATGCGCAGAGAAGACAACGAAGGCAACGTTACTTAGCAACACCTACGCGCTTTACTCTTGATGACAGCTCAACTTTGGCAATCTTAGTATCAATGCTAACGGTGATCGGCAGTATCATCAACATCGCCCTCTACACCGCCGGGACTATGCGCCTTTAAGCAGCAGGTTTTGGATTCAAATCCCAAGCTGATTCTGTATTCTGTATTCACTTTCACTTGGTTTCTTGTAATCAAGATAAACATGCAGTTTTACTTTCAATAGAGAGTTACAGCTATACGAATCATACATGATATGATATCTGCTTCTATGATGGAAACCTTTAAAGGTCTTGTTTACCTTTGGCAGCAGTCATACAAAAATGTTCAAGATTTGGTGCATATGTGTACGTCAGTTGTATCACAAAACATCCTACCATATAAAATTTCTGCAATTAAGCGTAAGATATATTAGGAGATATCACCAGTTTTCTCATTAAACCATAACTGTATACGGTTTAGTCTGGAATCATTTTCATTATGACTATTGTTTTACATTTGATAACATCAATTACAATATGTCAAGCACTGATGTATAAAGTCTCCCTGTTTTGTAAATCAATGTTTCATGCCCATGGAGGTGCATGTAATACATGTATTTGTACAGTTCTTCCCTGATTGCTCTGTTATACCTGACTAATTTTGATTTCAAAATTTGGACAGCTATATTTATTGTATCATTTTTTTTTTTTTTACATGTCTACTAATTATGCATAGTATAAAAGGTAACCTCGATATAATGAGCAGCTTGGGCCCACCTAAAGTTCCTCATTATATCAGGCATCCCGTTTTATTAGGAATAAAAACTAAAGAGTAAAAAAGGAATTGGACCTGCAAAGTTACCTATTTATATCAGTTATCTAACAAATGTATCCTGTCAAATTGCAGAGTTATATCAGTTATTCTTCTTTTGTATATCTGACCTTGTTATAATGAGGGTCACTCTAGTATGTGTTGATATTTGTATCATAAACCAGAGTATATTGTGTATGCAGAGTTTCAATATCAAGCAGTTAACTATTTACTGTAAGTGATTTATAAAAGGCCATAAAAGCTACATTATGTGATTACTAATCATATTTCTTTAGAAGTGCTCTGCCTCAGTATACTGAAAAAAATGGTATAATTTTTTGTGGTATTGTTGTAATCATGAAGAAAATTGTATAGTATAACAAGTACTGTATATTTTGTGGTATCCTTTGGAAGAGAAAGATAACATTAGGCAGTTTTATGCCTTCATATTTGTTGTATGTTGCAACAATTCTGACATGTTATATATATTTGGAATTAAAATGATTTATATTATTCTGTACCCTGGCATGTAATGCATGAATTCTTTCTTGCACTAATGAGTGAGAATGGGTGAATGGGGTCTCTTAGAAGTGGTCCGTAGAAGTTATAATCTCCTACCTTGCATAGCAAGTTCGAACTGTTTATCAAGTGCTAATTCTTCCGTGAAAGATTTATTCAGAGACTTGAAAGTGCAATTCCACACAGTGTTCAAGTTTGCCTTGAAAAAAAAAAATGCTTTAAATTAGAATGGTAAAGGCTTTTGTCAAAAGAGCTTATCAATTGTGAAAGTTACCAAATTTTTAATTTTCACATGCTTTCACAATACAATAATACAAGGAACAAGTACACATGCAAATTGGAAAAGATGATGCCAGTACCTTACAAGTCTCCTTTGAATCTACATCCATATTTTTTCCTTTTTCAACATGATCAAGCACATATAATGATGATGATGATGATGATGATAATATTGATGATAATAATGATGGTGATGATAATGATGATGATGATGATAATAATAATAATAATAATAATAATAATAATAATAATAATAATAATAATATAATAATAATAATAATAATGATAATAATAATAATAATGATAATAATAATAATAATGATAATAATGATAATAATAATAACAATAATAATAATAATAATAATAATAATAATAATAATAATATAATAATAATAATAATAATAATGATAATAATAATAATAATGATAATAATAATAATAATGATAATAATGATAATAATAATAACAATAATAATAATAATAATAATAATAATAATAATAATAATAATAATAATGATAATAATAAGAATGATAATAATAATAATACAAGCAATCAAACAAATATCCCAAACATACAAACTAACACCTGTGCAAAACAAAAGTTAACAGAACATACAGCTGCCATCTCTGTGTTCTTGTATTATGTATTATGTGTGTCTGTATGTACTTCTGTATGTACTTCTGCAAATTATGTAGGCCTTTGCATGCACAGACATCCATGTTATGAATGTTTAATAGTATGTAGAAATATATGTAGGTCTGAGTGTATGTATATTGTGTATGTGTGTGTGTGTGTGTTTGCCTTTTACGCTTATACACAAATTGTATATAATGTTACAAATGTAAACCATGTTTAGTGTTGTTGAGAAAAAGGAGATTTGAATGATACTGTCAGACATAACCATAATCATTGTTACTACTGTCATTATTATAATCATCTATGTTTGTTTCTTCTCTATAACTTCAATTCCAAAATATTTATCGAAAATAGATAAATGATATTATTGCTAACATGTGATCAAACTGTCTCTTCCCACCTCCCTGGTTGAACCAATTTGAGTACGCGGGATACTTCCAAGCAATAAGTATCTACCCTCTTGAGCTTCCAAACGTGTATATCCTTGCCACCCCCGCTCATGAAATAGAACAGTCCAAAAACTTTATTTTCGTCCAACACGTGGGTGTGGTTCACACACCTTGCGCCTGTGCGCCTTTTACCAAGAAGAAGGTACTAGTAGTAACCTATGTTTAGTTGCGTAATAAACGTTGTTGATTCAAGTTGTCGGTATTAACCGGAAGAATTATCTTGAAGCTTCTTGGATTGCATCAACTTTAGAATATCGCGTGGTTTAAATGAACCGCCATATAGTTTTCTACCATCTAAGTGTTGCCTTTTAACTCATCGGTAGCTGACATTATGGGTAAGTCTTGCCAACCTTAGTCTGAGCCTGATGCATGATGTTCACGAGGAAGTTTGCAGGAGTTGTTCTTTCCTAGTCCCACCTGTTCAATTTGATGGACCTTGATCACCAACTTGCTTGGTGAATGAAGAGATTTAATAGGCCCTAGTCTAGCTAGAGATTTTTAGATTTGTTTCTGCGATTGAAAACGTTTTGACGCTTCATTCTTGTTTGTAATGCTGACTGCTTTCTGCAAGAAACTAAACTAGATTGTGAATTCCCTCTACGGAAAGTGTTTAATATGGATATGGGCCTCTTTCAAGCAGACCATCCATTGCATTGCTATTTAATGCTAGGATAGCTGCGTGTTGTTTATTGCATTGTTAAATTGTGTTGTGTTCCCATGACATATGATGGTGTGGCATGGCAATCAGTGGAACCAATTTAAAATGTGACTGATTTGTGTCTTTTGTCTAGGTTTAGGGCGTGGAAATATACCATGATATTTGACACAAACTAGACTATAAACAAACAACTGAAAAAAAAGTAGTCTAGTCGAGTGATGTTGAGTCAAATTTCATTGATTAAAAAATTCAGCTAATAGTCTCATAACTTTAGTTGGAACAATTGTTAGATTTTGCCATGCATCAGGTCATCATAAATGAGGCAATGGCACTCCCTGGGCTATTAAAGGGGAAGTTACCCCAAACAGAAATGTGATGGAATCAGTGGATGCAGAAATATCAATTACTTTAGTGGAATGGATGGAATACATCTGTGAAAATGGAGGAGATTTTAACAATCCTTTCAAAAGTTATGACTTTTTACAGTTTTGGTTAAACCCATGTGCCATGATCCCCAGATTTAAAGGACAAGTTCACCTTCATCTGTAATTCATTTTATGTGAATTGAGAGAATGCAGTGCACAATATTAGTAGAGTATGATTATTGAAAGTTTGAGAAAAATCGAACAATTGGTTCAAAAGTTAGGAATGTTTAAGTTTCAATGCTGGATAAGAAGACTGCTGCAGCTTGTGATATCACATATAAAGCAATAGAATGACAATAGAAAGAAATCCAACATACTTTCACTTTTCTTGCATAATGAAAGAACACTTGACTTGTCCTTCTTTCAGAAGGCAGGATGAATAATACCCTAAACATATATCACTATTATCAGTGACAAGTTGTGGGAATATATACTTTTTTGTAAGATGAAATTTTGTTAAATTCTCTTTATACTTTCCTTACATACTTCTTTGCATAATGTGACATCATAAATTAAAGTAGTCTTCTCGTTCAGCAGTCACTATGCAGAAACTTTAATTCCATAAAAAATTCATAACTTTTTAACGGATTGCCTGATATTTTTTTTTATTTTCACTTATCATGTATTATACTATTTAAATATTCCTGCATTAACTCAATCCGCATGTATATGAAGGTAAACTTGTCCTTTAAGAAGACTGTAGACAACAAATCATGGTGTCACAGTAATCATAATGGAACATTTCTTGATATTACAGGAAGTTCAAGGTTAATTCCACAAAATATGATTCATTATGAAAGCTAGACATTTCATCAGATCATTTAAAACATGATAAAAAAGGTAATATCATCCACCTGTCTCTTAAAAGAAAACATGAAGTAAAGTGTTCTTTTATCATGCAAGAAATTAGTAGAATGTACTCAAAACACTTGTTTCACAAGAGGCAATATTTTTCTAGAATCTGTGAACTTTGTGAATATCAGTCATCTCGCCTAATTCTTAAAAGTAGTATAAGCACCATCTAGAGACTGTAAACATTGTGTGGCACTCCTCAGTATGCAAGTAAGCCAACTGATGCAAATAGATATGCCTATGTGGTCCAGAACCACAGTTTCCTGGAATTCACTTTAATTTCATTGTTTATACTGTATGTTTAGATACTCTATGTTATTGTACATTTCTCAGATACCTGTGAAGCAGTGTCATCGAATAAATTGTTTTCCCTTGCCAAAGCAATTGTGGAGTGAAGTACATGAAACTTATCCACAAATTTGAGGAGTATTTCCAAAATTCATTCCACACTGCTGATTTACTGGGGGACAAGACATGTTCAGAATGTTATCAAGGAACTCTATCAGTTGAGATAATGATATATTTAAGATGTTTGTTTACAAGTTTGTTTATTTTCCATCTGAGAAGATGGCTGGATAGCCCTTATTCAACCGCAATAGCTGGTCTTCCATGGGGTCCAGTTGGATGTGAGGCAGGACCACTTCACCGGGTTAAACACCCTGCTCTTTGCGATGAATGAATAAAGCGGGATCTTTTACATGCACGAGCTGTGACTCTCTTACACATGGGACCTCCATTTCATGTCCTATCCGAGGGACAGAGTGTTTTTCCTCTTGCTAGAGTGGACAGTATGATTACATACAACATTGCTCAGTCCAGACTCGCTACCGACTGAGCCAACTCACCACCGACTGAGCCAACTCACCACCCAAAATTCATTCCACAGTGCTGATATATTAGGGGACAATACATGATCAGAATAGGGCTTTTTACACTTGTAAATTTTTGCTTAGTCCCGTACCAACGGTGGGGCTGGGGGGGGGGGGGGGGGCCTTAGCCCCACCGTTGGTACGGGACTATCCTTAGCCCACTTTCTGTTTACACTCGTTTTTGCCAAAGTGGGCTAGCCCCACCGATAATCCCGTACTATCTGGCCCTGCAAAATAGCAGGGTTAGCACCGCAATTGCGGTGCCAAGCAAGTGAGTGTAAACAGAACGAAAAAATAATCCAGGGCTAAGCGACGGAGACGAAGTCCGACCCCCACTGACCAATCAGAAACGAGGTAATCAAGTGCTGCCGGTGCGTGCGTGTACGTGTACAGTGCACAGCGTAATCATGAATATTTATGTGGTTTGGAAAGTCCGGGGCTAACAAATACGAGTGTAAAAAGGTCAGTTTTCTCCTTAGCCCCGGACAAGAGATAGTACGGGACTAATTGGCCAGTGTAAAAAGCTGAAAAAATTGGTACGGGACTAACGATAGTCCTGGGTCAGAGAAAGTCCGGGGTTAAGAAACGCAAGTGTAAAAAGGGCTAATGTTATCAATGAATTCTGTCAGGAGAGAATGATAGAGCTACGATGATGTAAGCTGTGACTCGTTTATCGGTAGGGAAGACAAATCAAACCAGTGTCCCCCTCCCCTATGCATGCACACTCACACCAACCTGAAAGACATAATTTACCATTTGTAGAGGAAACAAAAACCCATCATAAGTGCTTTCGAATAATTCTAAAATGTGAGTTAGGGATAGAAACAACCACTGTAAAAAGTTGAATCTGTATGATCGATTAAGTATTGTTAAGTACAAAAAATTTGACCAATAATTATGATAAAAAATGTTTCCAGACTAAACCATCTACAGTTATGGTTTATTGATAAAAATACTGGTATCTCCTTATATTTTAGACTTTATTGTGAAAATTTTATATGATAGGATGTTTTGTGATACAACAGACCACAGATGCATCAAATGTGATGTAATTTTTTTAAAATCACTGCTCCCTAAGGTAAACAGGGCCTTTAACTGCCTACAAGTTGTTTATGAATGATGCAAGCTTCATATTGTCTCAGAGATAGCTGTGTTGAATTTTAAAAGGCAAAAAGGATTCATAGTTTGTATCATTATCATCATTATCATCATCATCATCATCATTGAACAACAAAGTATTCATATTTGCATGTTTTTGCTACCATCGCCTTCGCTCTTTTCTACACTAACAATGATATCAATGTGATTTCAGATGGTAAGGGTATGTTTTGATGGTCAAGGAATCTAATAATGCAGATGATATAAATGCAGGACTATGATATGGGGTGGAAAATCACAATCCGAGTTGAAAATGGCTGCACTCTCTGAGTACTTTTCTAGACTTTGCAAACTGAAGTCCTGTTTCTGTAGTTAACCATGTTAGGGAAAATCATTCATATTTGTTAGGTATGTTTTCCAAATTTTACTTTATGTTGGATGCACATTTCACTGTCTGAAGGGCTTGGCCTCCGAAAAACACTTGATTTCATGAAATGAAGTTCAGCTAGGCCTTGTGTTCACTTACACAGACAAAAACTGTGTGCCCTTTTATTTCATGTGTATGATGCATGATGTTTACATTTGTCTGTTCTACATTGTGTGCTTGAATGACAGTTGGCAAGGAGAGTCAGTATCTTTAGAAGCACAATAGAAAAATGTTTAAGAATGATTGCAATCAAGATATTCTTACCATCTGAAAATGGACAGCATGTTTTGCTGATTAGAACATAATTTTCTTTTGGTAGGTGAATCCATATTGGTACAATCATCCTCTTAATTGTCTTTTTCATGGCTTCAAATTTGAGATTTGTGCATTGTGTTCATTCTTCAGCAAATTTTTGTGTATCTTATGACAGACAAAATATTGTTATTGCAACTTATTGACAAATTGCCCTACATTGACGTAAATGTAGGGCAATTTGTCAATCAGTTGCAATGAAAAACATCTGGATGGAAGAATTTCATGAATTTGAAAAATATTGTTGATTGACCATGATTATGATTAAAAAAGAATTGGCTTTAAATTGATAGTGTGCGTGATTGAAAATGTAAATTTTGTAGAAACACTGCACATATTCCCTTTGTTAACAAGGTAAATTTGTTTACTAAGTTGTCTTGTATTCGAGCACCACAGCCGATATGCCTACTGAGTTATGATAAAGTCAGCTTTAAGAAAATATTTTGAGCATGTGTATAAGGTTCTGTGTGGGATAAGCTGCATACTTTTAATGATGCTACCATGGAAATGGTGCAAGCTGAAATGACAGGGGAAAAATATATATTCGCTGCTAACTGAAGGCCGCTGCAGTCCAAAATAACAGCCTCACAGAAATCGACCCTTTCCTCTTTTGAACATTATTACATATTTATCCAAGTGCTATTGGAGAAAACGGGAATCATGATTCTAAATAAATAATAGCATGCAGAGATGATGGGGCTCTTTTTTCATTTCAGCTGCTGCGGCCGCCATCGCTCGTGGATTACATTAAGAGTAATCACGCAGCATTGCCTCATTCTGTGGTTAACTGGCAAGACGCACACAAGTTGATTCATCATCGTTCATGCAAACCAAACCTGCCCCTGTTGACAATCCTTGGAGCTAATTCTCTCTCCAGCTCACCCTCCCCCCCCCCTCGCTCTCTTTCTCGTAGCTTTGAATTTTGTGGCTTCCCTGCCAAGAAAAGCAAACAGAACAAAACAAAACAAAATAAAAAACAAAATTCATAGCGTAGAGTATATGTTGCCATGCTGGATTCCTCCATAATATATCTTTGATGTCGGTTCTGCGGAGGATAAAGATGAGATTGGGGCAGTCTCCAGAGTGTTGTAGTCTCTTTCGCCATCTCCAAACGAGATATTCCGAGGCATACCTTCCACCCCTCTCCTTTTTATCTCCCTCTCATTGTTCCCTCATTCTTGGGCTTTGAAGAGCTCGCTTAGCTGCTCGGAAAGGGAGAAAGAGAAGAGAGAGAGATGTGAATGAGATGGGGAAGACATAAAAACTCAAAAGGCATCGAGTCATCTGTTGCCGTGGTAGTGGAGGAGCGGTTGGGGGTGTCGCTCTCTCTCTCTCGCCCAGGCACCATGCCGACAGAGCAGGAGACGCTGGAGTTGATATTCCAACTGCTGAGTGAAATAACAATCTCAAAGGAAGGTGAGCTCCCCAAGTCTCTTAGCTGCACCACATCACATGAAGTATCAGTGCACATGAAAATGTAGGATGGATGTGAAGAATGCAAATGCTTGCCTGATTTAAAAGTGTCCTGATGATCACATGGCTAATTAGTACATACTTTGATACATGGACACTCATCGCCACTTGTGGTTTGATACATGTCTTCGTACAATTCTGTTGAAGTGTAGTCACATGCTGTCTGTGCTTTTTTGTGCTTAGCATGTCACTGAGATATCCCTGCTAGCTATAATTATACTCTCACAAGGCTCAGGGGCATCATGTCCAGAAGTGCAACAGGAACTGATTTAAATAGCTATATTGACTCTCATGTTGGTCATCGTTAAATAGCTGAGTTGAATCTGATTTTTTTCCATTTGATCTCCTGTTGCATGATGGAGACAGACTTGAAAATATTCACAGTCTTTGCTTGGAAAAATTGTGCCTGAAGATCTTGGACAGATTTGCAAGATAATCCTCTGATTCAGTACAGCATTACAAAAAATTTACATGTTATCATTTTATTGGAAATAATATCTCAAACTGAAAGATTGCTAACAAAACATCTACGTTTGTACATTACCGAAGTATATTTGAGATTTTGATGAACTGTAACACCTCTGTCAACAAGACAGTCCTTTAAGTTCTTCCAATATTCCTCAGATCCGATAGTTTCTAATTTTGTGATTTTGAAAATATATGCAGCTACATTGGTTTCTTTCCTTTCTACACATGTCAGTGCATATGTTTGCACACTATGAATGAAAATAGCCTCACATCTATTATAACTTATATGGAAATGGACCTCTAATTTACACATGTAATGTAAGATTTAAAGCATAAAATCTGACAGTCTGAGAAATCATTGTATCAAGAAAGCTTTATTATAAAATTCAACATAAAATACTTGACCATATGAAAGGTCAGTGTGCACCAGTTTCTTTTCCTAAGCAGTCACTCTGTTCTGTTAGAAAAAGACAATCTTTTTCATTGTGTTTTTCGTTTTGTTGAACAAGGAAAATACTGTATATTACTTCAGGCGCTTTACTTATTCATTGACGTATCATCGTGCAGTACACATTGTTATTTATGAACAAATATTCACCTAATTTCCCTGATGCTTGAGCATGTAGTATTCTGTGCTAAGCTCTCTTTCATCAACTGAAAAGGAATGGCAATCTTTGCATTACTCTATAAATATGAGCTGCACACCTTAAGTCATTTTTTTTCCACTGGTCCAACCTGTCTGTCGGACCAGTAGGTATCCAGTTTCTCCATATTTTATTGATCCATTCATGAAAAAGTTACTGGTCCAACAGTGATTTTTACTGTTCAGGGACCATCAGACCAGTGCCAGTGTGCAGCCTTGCTTTATTACCTCCGCCATTGAAGGAAGTTAAGTGATCATCGGCGTTGGTTCGTCTGTTAGCAAAATAACTCAAAAAGTTGTGTACGGATTGAAATGAAACTTGACACATTGAAATGACACAAGGAACACCTCATTCAATTTTGGTAGTGATCAGGGAATATTTGTGGATTTTTGAGGGATTGTTCATCTTTTGGCATATAAGGTCACCGAACTTAGGGTTCAAGCTATGCGTAGGTGTACATAACGCACACTAAAGCGCATACTCTTCTTGGGCAAGATGCCGTGCAATGACGTATTAATGAAAACAAAAGCCTTTTATTTTAGGAAATTGTATTAAAGCGTATTAAAGGCTAGAAATTAGTTGCTGGCTTGGCGGAGGTCTGTGCTCTCCAAGTGCTCTTGCAGTTTTTTTTTTTTAGTTTTTTTTTTTGTTGTTGAGCGCTTTCACTCCATCCCCCTTTCCCATTGTCCTTAAGGAAAACCTATGTCATGCCCAATGCCACCTCACATTAAAGGGTGTGTATAGTTCTGGTTGAGGTGAGGATTTAGCTTTTAACGTTTTGCGAGATATTCAGAAACCACTCTATGAGATGTCAAAGAGCATGCAATACTATTAAAGGGGTATCAAAAGTCTATTTGATGAAAATCGGTTTTGAAATGGCTGAAATATCAAAAAACAAGGTGAAACAATGAGATCTTACTAAAAGACGTGGCCTGTCTTTTATTATCACTTTTTGGGATATCTCAACCATTTGAAAACCAATTTTCAGTAAATAAACGTTGAATCCTTTTTAAAATTACATGCTCTTTCATATTCATAAGAGATTTCTCATTATCTCACTTAGGAATGTTATAAACCTGAATCCCCACCTCAACCAGTACTGTACAGTCCTTATACCCCCGCTAAACGAAGTTTGAAGGGGGTATATAGGAATCAGCGGACGGTCGGGCGGTCGGGCGGTCGGTCCGTTGCAAATCTTGCGTCGCGAACTACTTCCTCAGTTTTCAACTGATTCCCGTAAAACTTGGCACAGATGTGTGCCTTGGGTTGTAGATGTGCAAGACGTATTTTTTTACAGTACCCAAAAGTACGTTGCCATGGTAACGGCATATTATGGGCAAAAATGGGTACAAATCTTGCGTCGCGAACTCCTCCCACAGTTTTTGATCAATTTTTATGAAATTAGGTACAGATGTTCATCTGAATATGTGACCCGCTACAACAAAATGGTCCTAAAGTCGCGCACGGTCGAAGCCGTGAAAATCGAGTTTGAAGTTAGAGCATCAAAATTGGTCAAAACTTACGATTTTCTGAATTTGACATATTATTAGAGTCTGACATGTCTTCTATCGTCTGTCGAAATTTTGAAGCAAAATGATGAAAGGAAAGACCAAAAAATAGCGTTTTTCTGGGCCATGTTTTTTTTGGCGTTTCAACAAAGCAGAAACTGGTTCGAACATTTGGATTGAGCGCCACACATAGGCTCCGCCCCTAACAACGACCAGAGTGATCTCATTGGTCAGTTTGCTGCTTGCCGCTAACCGAAGCGTGAAGCTCGCACACTGCCCAGTCGACTGGTGCGTGCGGGCGGGTTGCGCTATGCCTAGCCGCTTCTCCTGACATCCTGGTCACTGATTGGTCGGTGAGGAGACCGCGACGCTGTGTTTGAATGAGCATTTCGGGGGTTGCTAGGGCTTAACTTCTATTGTCCGGAGGTGAATACTGACTTGCGTGTCTCTTGATTGTGATTGCGTCGCAAAGAGAACTTTTAGGGCGCTTTTCTCGAAACAGTGATTTCCCAGACGTCTTGACATGCTCTCTTTTAAACATCGATATCTCCGCAGCCGATTATCTTTATGAGACGTGTTATATATCAATTTAAAGCAGAAAGATTAGGGAATTGTGTCATGCAATTTTCAAATAATCGACCTCGCCCGACTTTAGGATCATTTTGTTGTAGCGGGTCACATATGTTAATGTGCAAGACACATATTTCCGCAGTGGCAAAAAGTGCGTTGCCATGGTAATGGCATGTTATTGGTAAAATATAGGGCAAAATGCTTCATGGCAAAACTGCTTCATCAGTGTTCTTCCAATTCTCATGGAATTCATATTAAATGTTTGTCTTAGGATATAGGTCAGCATGACACATTTCTTGACAGTGACAAAAAGTATAATGCCATGGTAACAGCTCACATATTATGATCCAAAATGATGGAAAATTTTGTGTTGCAAACTACTTCACAGTTTTTGCCCAATATCCATGAAACTTGGTACAGATGTGTGCCTTTGGTTGTAGATGTGCAAGACGCATTTTTTGACAGTACCCAAAAGTACGTTGCCATGGTAACGGCATATTAATGGCAGAAGATCAAGGAAAGATCTTGCGGATTTAACTACTTCCTCAGTTTTTTGACCAAAGCTTATGAAATGTGGCACACACCTTGATCTTGGTGGGAAGATGTGGAAGACATATTTTTCGGACGTGTCGGAAGCTGCGTTGCCATGGTAACAGCATATAAATGGCAGAAGATGAAGGAAAGATCTTGCGGATTAAACTACTTCCTCTGTATTCGACTGAAGCTCATGAAATGTGGCACACACATTGGTCTTGGTGGGAAGATGTGCAAGACATATTTTTTGGACATGTCGGAAGCTGCGTTGCCATGGTAACGGCATATTAATGGTGGAAGATCAAGGAAAGATCTTGTGGATTGAACTACTTCCTCAGTTTTTGACAAAAGCTTATGAAATGTGGCACACACAATAGTCTTGGTGGGAAGATGTGCAAGACATATTTTTCGGACGTGTCGGAAGCTGCGTTGCCATGGTAATGGCATTTAAATGGCAGAAGATCAAGGAAAGATCATTCCTTGGGTAAGACTGTCGTCACGGGGCGGGGGTATTAATCACCTTAAGTGATATTTCTAGTTTTGAATATGTCAGGATTTTGTTGTTGTTGTTGTTGTTGTCTTCCTGCAGTGTACTTGCCATAATGAGATTCATTAAATATTGAATGACCCACTGTACCTAGAGAAGCGAAGCTGGATTTCCATTTTATGTTACCACATTACACCTCGGAACAAATGAGCAAGATGGTGTGTACTTCTCTTGCCTTCTCTATTGTTGGCTGACTCTCTGCATCACATTTACTGGACCGAGGTGTTTCATAAAGCTGTTCGTAAAGTTACAAACAACTTACGAGCGACTGGTGATCAGTTCTGATGTGCTATACTTATCAGAATTTCAATAATTCAGCACAAGAACTGATCACCGGTTGCTTGTAAGTTGTTTGTACCTTTACGAACAGCTTTATAAAACAGGGCAATACATGTATGAATTAGAGAGATTATTTACCATTTGTATATGAAACACAAACCCAGCTTTAGTGCTTAAAAATAGTTCTAAAATGTGAGTTAGGGATAGAAACAACCAATGTAAAAATGTTCATCAGTATAATCATTTTCAAGTATTGTTGAATATATACAAAATGTGAATAATATTTATAATGAAACTGTTTCTAGAATGTACTGTCTACAGTTATGGTGTATTGAAAGAATAGTGATTAAATCTCTTTATAGTTTCGGCTTCATTGCAAAATTTTCATATGGTAGGGTGTGTTTTGATACAACTGTCATACACATGCATCAAATGTGATAACTTGAACATTTTAAAAAAAAAAAATCACTGCTCCCAGTGGTAAACAGTATCTTTAAAGGACCACAGATACTTTGAAAAACACCACTTCGATGGCCTAATGTATTAATAAATTCTCTCTATCTTGTCATAAGAAGATGCTATAATGATTTCATGTAATATAATTAGGTGATACGCTATCAGCGTATCACCTATTGTGATTGTCAAAATCTCTCTTTATTTTTTAGGTGATACGCTATCAGCGTATCACCTATTGTGATTGTCAAAATCTCTCTTTATTTCTTTTTATTCTTCTTTCTTTCTGGACAATTTTGTGTCATCAATATCTCAAGAGTGACATTACAGAATGACATGACATTTTCAGGGAACATGTCTCATGACAATATCTAGCCACAATAAGGTTTTCATGACAGTAACATGTCTATGACGTTATCTAGGCGCCATTTTGTGATTTTCGGACCATGTTACATGATCGATCATAACTTCATAAATAAAGGTAATTTCTGTATCATTTTCGGTGGACATTAAGTTCAGGTCACGCTCTATCTTACATTTTAATGCTAATTACCTAGGACATTATTACGCGCGCGTACGCGCGCGTCAAACTTTTAAAAGGCTCAAAACAACTTACCAATGGGAAATCTCGAAGTTTCAGACAATTTTAAGCGTTTCGCGCGTTCGCGTCCGTCCGCACATTTTCGCGCGTAGTGCGCGTAAGCAACATGAAAATGCACATTTTTTGACAGATTTGGATTCCTGATACATTAAGCAACAATATCCATTGATTTCCGATCAATTTTGACCTATAACAAAGGAATGCGTTGGCGGCAAAGTTGAAATTTCGTGTGCGCGTCTATGTGCAAATATAGCGAAAAACATGTCTTTGTTTATTTCGCCATAGCTCTTTAAAACGTCTGGTTACCCTATGTTTTTATTGCATATTACAAAAACATATGAATTGGAAATAACGTTTCAAGCATCAATATCTCCATGAATACATTATGACGTCATCATATCATCATCTGAAATAAAAAAAGTGGAATTAAATTTTTTAAGGTACTGTTTCTGACATTCATTTGCTCGTATCTCTGTTGTTTAAGCTCAATATTATCCCAAATTCAGATATGTTGTACTTTGAACATTTGCCTTTCAAGTCCATGTCATAGTTTTGAAATTTGATGACGTCATCATGCTTTAAATTGTGTTTAAAGGTAAAGACGCAAACTCGGACAAGTTTACGTGTTATGTCTATGGGAGGTGATTTTTTTAGAAACCATGCATTGACTTGACAACGTTTAAGCACCTTTATCTCAGCTGATTTTGCTTCATTTCCTCTGAAACTTAAGTATGTTGTAGCTGTGACAATAATCTGCAGTAATCATGCATTTTATTCTTTGAAATATCCTCATGAGGTTGACAATTTTGCAATTTAAAACTGAAAATGAGAATGGAATGCGGACGAAACGATTCCTGATTCATCTTTCACGTACATAAGTTTACGTTCCTCTAATTTTCTCGTCGAGACGAATGGCCGAGCGGTTAGAGGCGTCGTCTCAGAAATCATGAGGTTGCACACGTACGGGTTTGATCCTCACAAGAGCACGAAAGAAAATAATTATTTTTTTTAACTTTTTTTTTTTTCTTCAATGGAGTACTACACCTTCGTCCATGTAGAAAACACGTTTGCATGTAAACACACCTATATGCACACACTCACACAGTATACCTTTGTTTTGCGTTGGAGACTGCATTACTTCGACTGCTGCAAAATTTTGCAGGCTGGGCTTTTTAAACTGATATAGTATATTGTAACAAAATGAAATTTGTTCATATCAATTCAGTAACACAATGTAGTCGTGGTTACTTTGTGCTGATTTACACATGTAACAAGCTATACATTGTAAAAAAGGTATTTGCATTGTTCCTTTAAGTCAGTCTTCTGTATTGATGATTATTTGTCAATTAGTGGTTTTTGTGGAGTTTCAGATAGTGATAAAAAGTATGAATGATAAGTGCAGCGATAATTCCTACAGTAAGTTCAAAGTTGTGTTACAGATGTTTGATACATACATTTAGCATTGTGTGTGTGTGTGTATACGTGTGTATACAGGTTGGCCATATGACACATTCTAGACAATTAATCCTAATTAATTAGCAAACGTGATCAGCTATGGAACTGAATATGGTACTAATGTATGATGTTAATGATTCTAATTAAACTGTGACGAGTTTAAAGGGATAGCATAACTGTGTGTAAAAATAAGGCAATTATAAGGAAATTTTAGGGGAATTAGATAACCATGCCTATAATAATTTCATACAGGTTATAATACCTGCCTCATATTCATGTGATAGGTCGTCATGTCAATAGCAAACTGACAATGCACGATGAATGTGTTATATATTGAACAACTGTCTTTCAAGTCCATAATGTTCCCCATATTTTCTTGTCGAGATGTATGGCCGAGTGGTTAAAGGCGACGTCTCAGAGACGTGAGGTTGCGGGTCACGTATGTGGGGTCGTCATAGGCGCTTCATCGCCGTACGTAGAGCGCGGCCATTGGGCAATCCGTCGAGAGAGGGCTCACTTCAGCATTTACATTAAAAATACTTTGATTCGGTCTCCCTTCGAAACTACTCACTAACGGAAGATGATGACTCAATATCTGACGTCATTAAAAAAGTTCAGAGTGGTTATCAAACATATTAAAACTAAAGTCCAGAGGAGCAACACATACACGATCTCTCACAAAAAATCAGAACGTTCCTAGCTGAACATTCACTTCACAATGCTCGATATTTTAACCATGTGTCGCTATCATGCATGAGTCGGTCCCATGGGACACACAGACAGGATCGTAGTTAGCATCAGATTTCAACACATTTTCTTGACTTTTTCATATCTTAAGTTGCAATTTTTTGTGAAATGTGATAGTCTTTTTGACATCATTTAGGACATTTCTGACAATTATCTGTGGTTTCTGTTCATCCTACAGTTTTTTTGTGAATCATTGGTGCCCCTTGCATTTGACCTTGTGTTACTGCTCAGGGCTATCGATTCACGCTTACGGCAAATCAAATAGATGGTCACCGCGCGCGGGCTCTGCTTCACACGCCCGACACGGGTTGTGCAGATATCATGCGGGCCCGCGGGGTAGCGGAGCGGGGCTGGGCGCGGCCGGGCCGGGCTGGCCGGGCCGGGCCGGGCGCGGGCAGGCAGAGGGAGGATGGATCAAAGGAGTGTGTCAATATTCGTTACACTACTTCCTATATTGTGCTACTGCCGTCACAAGCTTACAATCAATCAAACTTCCTTCAATTAAAAAAGACTGGATTGCACATGACACTATACAAGACTGCACAACTCTGTATACAAGTGAAATCTA
Source organism: Diadema setosum (assembly GCF_964275005.1). Taxonomy (NCBI): domain Eukaryota; kingdom Metazoa; phylum Echinodermata; class Echinoidea; order Diadematoida; family Diadematidae; genus Diadema; species Diadema setosum. The sequence goes on from NC_092705.1 coordinate 24,617,203, forward strand.
CTTTGAAATCATAACTTCATTATTGCCATGCTGTTATCATTGTCATCACAATACAAGTGATATGTAGGTACCACTACCAGTATCACTATCAAATTGAGACTGCAGAAAATTTACAGGAAAGCAGAAAATACTGGTAGCTGTCATTTGATTAATTTGTTTATCAATAGATACAGTGTAATATAATTTCATCTGGCATACGAGTATACCTAGTTCAAATTATTTGTTTGTTGCTGCACATTATATTGTACGTACATCTCAACAACTATGAACAGTCGAGTATGCTACAGATGTCATGTCATTTGATCCCATTGATTCTATGATTGTGTGGCAGAAGTATCTCAACAACGTATGAACAGTTGACTATGCTACAAATATCATGAATATGTCATTTGAACCCATTGATTCTGTGATTGTTTGTGTGGTAGTAGTATCTCAACAACTTTTTACAGTTGGCTATGCTACAAATATCATGAATATGTCATTTGAACCAATTGATTCCGTGATTGTTTGTGTGTGGTAGTAGTATCTCAACAACTTATGAACAGTTGACTATGCTACAAATATCATTTGAACCCATTGACTGTGATTGTTTGTGTGGTAGTAGCTTGCTAGAAGCAACTTTTGTTCAACACTGGGTACCCCACTATTTTCCTACCCCTATATAATATAGTGAACACCATCACCTTTCATTTCTTTGGTCACTGAATAAAAAGAAAAAAAAAACTTGACCAACTTTCATTGCATTAACTGCATGGTTTTGCAGCGAGAAAATCTGTACTTTCAACAAAGAACCAGGAAATTACATCTCTCTGTGCAACACTGATAAAAAAAGTAATTCTTTGATGAGCATGCACTGGATGGAAAGTCAATACATCACTATAGCAGTAGCTAATACCAGTACTTTTTCAGGTCACGTCACATTATTATTGTGCATTTTGTCAAATTCATCAACAAAGATACAAAGTAAACAACATGCACTGTCACTTCAGACACATATATCACGTAACGTATCATGTATATTTGATATAAAAATTATGTACCAGGTACTTTTTTTTAATTTCATTTTTGGCACATGATATGCACCATGTACGGCAAGTAAATTATTAGACATATGTTGCAAATTGCCCATAGCAACCTACACGTAGATCTATCAGTGTTGTTAGGGTCTAGTAGATATATTATCATTAAAATAAATACTATTTCTAGTTTATATACAGGCTACACTCAATACAAGATATTGCAAAGCCAATGTGTAAATGCACGAATTAAAACCTTAGGTTTGATATGTAGGCCAACTATTTTATTACTGATGATCTGATTTAAATTACGTCTAGACCTATAGACAGACTGCTGTCTGACTAATGTAGCGATTGTTAGCAGTTAATAGCACTCTAGCTGGCTACACATAGGAACATAGTCCTTTAATTTCTGGTCTATTTTAAATAATAAAAACTTATTGACCAATGAACCATGCAGTACAACATGCATTCTGCATGCAAACTAGCCTATAAACCAGCAAAATAGCACGACATAATGCAGCGGCCACAGGCATGCGCCAACTCCCAAAATGCACGTTCACGCATCGAACAATGTACGACGTGGGACCAAATCGCTGCGCCTACGCACAAGGGGGAAGCGCGAGCGCCACACCGATAGAAATAAAATTCTGCGGCTATTTTGTCAGGAAAGAATGTTATATTTTTTCCGCTAAAGAGAAAAAATGCAATACCAAGGGCAGTCTACTTGATCGTTATAACAGAAACAATAACTTGACACGAGATCATGAATATATCACCTCAATATAATAAAAATCTGACGCTAGCAACGCAACAGGTCATATTTCAGTAGCCTTCAGGGTTCACGAAACCTTATTATACCCCTAAATCGGGAGGCTGGGTCGATGAGCAAAAAACTGTAGGATGGAAGCCGACTGCATGAAACAGGTAGACATGACCTCTTTCATTCAAATTTAAAAGGAATAGATACAAAAAATTGTCAAAAAATTATTATTGACATGTTATTGATAGGTTATAAATAATTTGCATAAAGTCATATTTAATGCATAAAATTAGGGTTACAAAAATGTACACTTATATGGAAATTTTATTAAGATCTTGCAACTACGAATGTAGTGTTTTGAATATATGAATATGCATGAAGTGAGGAGACCTATACTTTCCACCCTAATTCTGTTTTTATTTTTCCAGTGGCCATTCAATACAGGGGTAATTAAAAATGCAGAGCTCATCAGCGACGAATTGTTCATGTTGTCAAGTTCGATTACGTCATAATCAATATGGCGACGTACGTATATGCACGCACCCTGAATACGTGGGGTTCGATCCCCACAAGATCACGAAACAAAATACTTAGCTATTTACTGTTTTTTCCTCAACTTTGTATTACATATTCGTCCATGTAGAAATCACGTTCGTATATAAACGCACCTATACACACACACAGACACACACACACACGCCATATCCCTCTTCTTTGTGTGTTGGAGACCACATTGCTTCGACTGCAGCAAACTTTTGCAGGTTGACTTTGTCAAACCGATCATAGTATGTAATGACGACGACTGAGGTGTTGTACTTTGAACAATTGTCTTTCAAGACGATGTCATTGTTTATTAATTTGATGACGTCATTACACTGAAAATTATGATTAAAGGCAAGGTATCAAAACCAGCCGATTATAGGTTTTATGTCTGCGGGACGTATTTTTTCCAAGTTGCCAGAAATGGCATAGCGACCTCAGTCGTTACAAGGCCGCTTTTCCGTCTAGCAATGCAATAGATGTTCACACAGCCACGTTAGTTGAGTGGGCATTGACTTTCCCCCTGTTATATCTATACATTGTTTTTTTTTTTTTTTTTGTCTTACCATTTCCGTGGATGACCCGTGGCCGAGTGGTTACAAAAACGGTTTCGCAAGCACGCTCAATATAACTTTAAGGTGCCTATATCACATTCTTTTCTTTGTCGATCACAGATGACTGTCATCTGATGACCACAAGCGTATCACCTAACTCGTCCTCAATGTGACGAGTTTTCATGTCTCGTTTCTTTTTATTCTTCTTTCTTTCTGGACAATTTTGTGTCATCAATATCTCAAGAGTGACATTACAGAATGACATGACATTTTCAGGGAACATGTCTCATGACAATATCTAGCCACAATAAGGTTTTCATGACAGTAACATGTCTATGACGTCATCTAGGCGCCATTTTGTGATTTTCGGACCATGTTACATGATTGATCATAACTTCATAACTAAAGGTCATTTCTGTATCATTTTCGGTGGACATTAAGTTCAGGTCACGCTCTAGCTTACATTTTAATGCTAATTACCTAGGACATTATTACGCGCGCGTACGCGCGCGTCAAACTTTTAAAAGGCTCAAAACAACTTACCAATGGGAAATCTCGAAGTTTCAGACAATTTTAAGCGTTTCGCGCGTTCGCGTCCGTCCGCACATTTTCGCGCGTAGTGCGCGTAAGCAACATGAAAATGCACATTTTTTGACAGATTTGGATTCCTGATACATTAAGCAACAATATCCATTGATTTCCGATCAATTTTGACCTAAAACAAAGGAATGCGTTGGCGGCAAAGTTGAAATTTCGTGTGCGCGTCTATGTGCAAATATAGCGAAAAACATGTCTTTGTTTATTTCGCCATAGCTCTTTAAAACGTCTGGTTACCCTATGTTTTTATTGCATATTACAAAAACATATGAATTGGAAATAACGTTTCAAGCATCAATATCTCCATGAATACATTATGACGTCATCATATCATCATCTGAAATAAAAAAAGTGGAATTAAATTTTTTAAGGTACTGTTTCTGACATTCATTTGCTCGTATCTCTGTTGTTTAAGCTCAATATTATCCCAAATGTTGTACTTTGAACATTTGCCTTTCAAGTCCATGTCATAGTTTTGAAATTTGATGACGTCATCATGCTTTAAATTGTGTTTAAAGGTAAAGACGCAAAATCGGACAAGTTTACGTGTTATGTCTATGGGAGGTGATTTTTTTAGAAACCATGCATTGACTTGACAACGTTTAAGCACCTTTATCTCAGCTTATTTTGCTTCATTTCCTCTGAAACTTAAGTATGTTGTAGCTGTGACAATAATCTGCAGTAATCATGCATTTTATTCTTTGAAATCTCCTCATGAGGTTGACAATTTTGCAATTTAAAACTGAAAATGAGAATGGAATGCGGACGAAACGATTCCTGATTCATCTTTCACGTACATAAGTTTACGTTCCTCTAATTTTCTCGTCGAGACGAATGGCCGAGCGGTTAGAGGCGTCGTCTCAGAAACCATGAAGTTGCACACGTACGGGTTCGATCCTCACAAGAGCACGAAAGAAAATAATTATTTTTTTTTTTACTTTTTTTTTCTTCAATGGAGTACTACACCTTCGTCCATGTAGAAAACACGTTTGCAGGTAAACACACCTATACGCACACACTCACACAGTATACCTTTGTTTTGCGTTGGAGACTGCATTACTTCGACTGCTGCAAAATTTTGCAGGCTGGGCTTTTCAAACTGATATAGTATATTGTAACAAAATGAAATTTTTTCATATCAATTCAGTAACACAATGTAGTCGTGATTACTTTGTGCTGATTTACACATGTAACAAGCTATACATTGTAAAAAAGGTATTTGCATTGTTCCTTTAAGTCAGTCTTCTGTATTGATGATTATTTGTCAATTAGTGGTTTTTGTGGAGTTTCAGATAGTGATAAAAAGTATGAATGATAAGTGCAGCGATAATTCCTACAGTTAGTTCAAAGTTGTGTTACAGATGTTTGATACATACATTTAGCATTGTGTGTGTGTGTGTGTATACGTGTGTATACAGGTTGGCCATATGACACATTCTAGACAATTAATCTTAATTAATTAGCAAACGTGATCAGCTATGGAACTGAATATGGTACTAATGTATGATGTTAATGATTCTAATTAAACTGTGACGAGTTTAAAGGGATAGCATAACTGTGTGTAAAAATAAGGCAATTATAAGGAAATTTTAGGGGAATTAGATAACCATGCCTATAATAATTTCATACAGGTACTAATACCTGCCTCATATTCTTGCGATAGATCGTCATGTCAATAGCAAACTGACAACGTACGATGAATGTGTTATATATTGAACAACTGTCTTTCACGTCAATAATGTTCCCCATATTTTCTTGTCGAGACGTATGGCCGAGTGGTTAAAGGCGACGTCTCAGAGACATGAGGTTGCGGGTTCGAACCCCACGAGATCACGAAACAAAATACTTAGCTATTTACTGTTTTTTTCCTCAACTTTGTATTACATATTCGTCCATGTAGAAATCACGTTCGTATATAAACGCACCTATTCACACACACAGACACACACACACGCCATATCCCTCTTTTTTGTGTGTTGGAGACCACATTGCTTCTACTGCAGCAAACTTTTGCAGGTTGACTTTGTCAAACCGATCATAGTATGTAATGGCGACGACTGAGGTGTTGTACTTTGAACAATTGTCTTTCAAGACGATGTCATTGTTTATTAATTTGATGACGTCATTACACTGAAAATTATGATTAAAGGCAAGGTATCAAAACCAGCCGATTATAGGTTTTATGTCTGCGGGACGTATTTTTTCCAAGTTGCCAGAAATGGCATAGCGACCTCAGTCGTTACAAGGCCGCTTTTCCGTCTAGCAATGCAATAGATGTTCACACGGCCACGTTAGTTGAGTGGGCATTGACTTTCCCCCTGTTATATCTATACATTGGTTTTTTTTTTTTTTTTTTTTTTGTCTTACCATTTCCGTGGATGACCCGTGGCCGAGTGGTTACAAAAACGGTTTCGCAAGCACGCTCAATATAACTTTAAGGTGCCTATATCACATTCTTTTCTTTGTCGATCACAGATGACTGTCATCTGATGACCACAAGCGTATCACCTAACTCGTCCTCAATGTGACGAGTTTTCATGTCTCGTTTTTATTCTTCTTTCTTTCTGGACAATTTTGTGTCGTCAATATCTCAAGAATGACATTACGAAATAACATGACATTTTCAGTCAACATGTCTCATGACAAAATCTAGCCACAATAAGGTTTTCATGACAGCAACATATCTATGACGTCATCTAGGCGCCATTTTGTGATTTTCGGACCTTGTCACATGATCGATCATAACTTCATAACTAGATGTCATTTCTGTATCATTTTCGGTGGACACGAAGTTCAGGTCACACTCTATCTTACTTTTTAACGCTAGTTACACAGGTCATCATTACGCGCGCATAAGCGCGCGTCAAAATTTTAAAAGGCTCAAAACGACTTCCCAATGGGAAATCTCGAAGTTTCAGACAATTTTAAGCGTTTCAAACATTTTCTCGCGTGCGCGTCCGTCCGCGCAATTTCGCGCGCAGAGCCCGTAAGCAACGTGAAAATGCAATTTTTTTGACTGATTTGGATTCCTGATACTTTGAGTAACAATATCCATTGATTTCCGATCGATTTCGACCTATAACAAAGGAATGCACTGGCGTCAAAGTTGAAATTCCGCGTGCGCGTCTTTCTGCAAATATAGTGAAAAAACATGTCTTTGTTTATTTCGCCATAGCTCTTTAAATCGTCCGTCGACCCTATATTTCTACTGCATATTACAAAAGTATATGAATTGTAAATAACATTCCAAGTATCAATATTGCCATGAAAACGCGATGACGTCATCATATTGTCATTTTAAATCAAAAAAGTGGAATTGATTTTTTTGAGCTACTGTTTCTGACATTCATTTGCTCGTATCTCTGTTGTTTAAGCTCAATATTATCCCAAATTCAGATATGTTGTACTTTGAACGTTTGCCTCTCAAGTCCATGTGATGGTTTTGAAATATGATAACGTCATCATACTAGAAATTGTGATTAAAGGTAAAGACTCAAAATTGGACAAGTTTACGTGTTATGTCTATGGGAGGTGATTTTTTTTAGAACCATGCATTCACTTGACAACGTTTAAGCACCTTTATCTCAGCTGATTTAGCTCCATTTCCTCTGAAAGTTAAGTATGTTGTAGCTCAGACAATAAGCTGCAGTCATCATGCATTTTATGTTTTCAAATCTCCTCATCAGGTCGACAATTTTGTAGTTAAAGACTGAAAATGAGAACGCAATCTGTACGGAACGATTCCCGATTGTTCTTTGCAACTGTATATTGGTCGAATCCACGCGGCCACTTGTGGGAAGTTGAATAGCGCCATCTCAATCAGCAGTGTCACGATAGTATTATCATATATCTAAGTTTCGCATGGGATCTTCAGGATAGCCGTGTGGCGAAATCGCTTAGCGCGCTGGGTGTTAATAACGCCATACCCGGACGGCGAGAAGTTCGACTCCCGCAGGAGTTTTCTCTTTTTTTCTTTTTCTTTTTTTTTTCGGCAGTTCAGCTTTACTCCGATGTCATTTATCGTATTATTTTATCAAGTATACGTAACTCGTGAACACGGCTGCTCTATTTCCCTTGTTTTGTATTGGAGATTTGGAGATTGGGTTTACTTCATTAATTTTGTCACACTTAATGTTGTAAATTGCCCCTTGTTACAGTGTCCCGTTTGCCACCTTTCGTTTCCTCGTTCCTTTTCTCTTCATTGGTTCTTGTTATATTGTAACAGGATAGGTAGGAACATGTACGTTTAGATAACTGGCAGGAATGGGAGCTGATATGATTAGCTCTAGTCCAGGTGTATGGCGTCTCGCTCATCTCTTTGAAATTCCAGGTTGTTATTGTTTGACCCAATAACGGAGTTGTAGACAGGTTTTATGTTGCTATAGAGGTATCTTGTGCCACATGAATGGAAGGCATCACTGTTTAGTAGTAGTAATGAACTTTTTCATGTTGTAAATGATATAAAGATATGAATTTCACATCCAATCTTCGGGACAGCCGTGTGGCTTTATAGTCGCTTAGCGCGCTGCATGGTCATTATGCACTACCTTAGGACGAGATGTTCGGGACCCGCAGGACGCTATTATTTTTTTTTTCTCTCTCTCTCTTTCTTTGTTTTTCTTTTGGCAGTTCAGCTTCATTCCGATGTCATTACCCCACGACACACAGTCACTCAAGTTCCTTTTTTTTTGTCGGAGGCTGGAGGTTGGATTTGCTTCATTTATCATACGTAATGTTGTAAATTGCCCTTGGTATACAGTGCCCCGCTTGCCACCTTTCGTTTTCTCTTTCCTTTTCTCTACGTTTGTTCCTGTTATACACTGCACAAGACAGGTCGGAAAATAATTTACATAACTCAACTGGAGCAGCTGAATAAATTAACTCTAGGCCAGGTGTATGGCGTCTCGCTCGTCTCTTTGAAATTCCAGGTTGTTATTGTTTGACCCAATAAAGGAATTGTAGACAGGTTTTATGTTGCTATAGAGGTATCTTGTGCCACATGAGTAGAAGGCATCACTGTTTAGTAGTAGTAATGAACTTTTTCATGTCCCTCCATGTCAATTGTAGTGTGTTCAAAGGGGTTGTGTGTCTATCTGCCAAAGAAAAGGAAAACCTTATTTTCGTCATGGCTATTTCTCTATACGTAACCGTAGGTGATGAGTGTTGTTGGTATCTGAGCAGTGAAAAACACAGCATCAGGCTAAAATCCCCCTTAGTTATACGCGCTAAGCGTTCAATTTGATATATCTTTATTTATGTAGTCAATCACTGCTAATGGAGTTACAGAATTATGTTATGACACCTTTCACTGAGAGTTTGTAAAGCAAAGTTTATGGACAAGGCAAGCAATTGTACAGGAATAATACCAATGATTTCAGAGGGAAATTATGGTATACCTAAATGTAAGGGTATCATTGCTTTGGAATTGCTGAGAAAATATCTTGGCACGAGGGCTTCCACCTCTAATAACTGATCCCTTTGAAGATGTGTCGGTCACGGGTGATCGTCAGGATTCATCTTTCACGTAGAAGCTTCCACACTCTTAGTTCGAGAAGACTTACCATCATACTTTTTATTGTGATTAAAGGTAAGGACTCAAAATCAGACAAGTTGACGTGTTATGTCTATGGGAGGTGATTTTTTTTTTTTTTTTAAACCATGCATTGACTTGACAACGTTTAAGCACCTTTATTTCAGCTGATTTTGCTCCATTTCCTCTGAAACTTAAGTATGTGGTAACTCAGACAATAAGCTGCAGTAGTCATGCATTTTATTTTTTTCAAATCTCCTCATCAGGTTGATAATTTTGCAGCTAAAAACTGAAAATGAGAATGGAATGTGGACCAAACGATTCCTGAATCATCTTTCACATATAAGCTTACGTTCCTCATATTTTCTCGTCAAGACGTACATGGCCGAGAGGATAAAGGCGACGTCACAAGAGACGTGAGGTTGCATACGTACGGGTTCGAACCCCATAAGAGCACGAAACAAAATACTTCCATCTTTTGCTTTTTTTCTTTTATGAAGTATTCACCTTCGTCCATGTAGAAATCACGTTTTCATGTAAACGTACACACACACACAGGTACAGACACACACACACACATACAATATCCCTTTGTTTTGTGTAGGAGACCACATTGCTTTGACTGTCAACTTGGACTTGAAATTACAAATGTTAAAGTGAAGATGACTCTTAAAAGACCGCATGGCCATGTTTGATTTTCTTTTACAATATAAAGTCCTATTGGTAAATACTCATTCACATATCCTTTCCAATCAACTTACTTGGACACGCCGACACCACACGAAATTTTCAATTGGTTGCATGACAGAAACAATTTCATCTGAATTATGTAGGACTGTATAAAGAATTGGACTTCACGAATATTTCTCAATATTACTTCAAGTCGCTACTTAACATTATTTTCGTTGTCGATCACTGAAAATGAGAACGGAATCTGGACGAAACGATTCCCGATTTATCTTTGCAACTGTACATTGATCTAATCCACGCGGCCACTCGTGGGAAGTTGAATAGCGCTATCAGTCACTTGACGTATATCGCCAAAAAACTGAATATCAATGTAAGTTTGTGTTGTGTATAGCATACATAGATAGATTTAAGTTTCGCAGAAGATCTTCGGATCTTCCGTGAGGCAGAATCGCTTAGCACGCTGCGTGTTTATAATGCCCGACCAGAAGGAGAGAAGTTAATCGAGTCCCGCAGGACTTTTTCCTTTTATTTCTTTTTTCTTTTTTTTTTCTGCAGTTCAGCTTCACTCTGATGTCATGAACACAGCTACACTATTTCCCTTGTTTTGTATTGGAGTTTGGAGGTTGGGTTTGCTTCTTTAATTTTGTCACACGTTATGTTGCAAATTGCCCCTTGAAACAGTACCCCGCTTGCCACCATTCGTTTTCTCTTTCCTTTTCTCTTCATTTGTTCTTGTTATACTGTAGCAGGATATTTAGGAACGTGTACGTTTACATAACTAACAGGAATGGGAACTGAATTAATTAACTCTAGTCCAGGTGCATGGCGTCTCGCTTATCTCTTTGGAATTCCAGGTTGTTATTGTTTGACCAAATAACGGAGTTAAAGACAGGCAGGGAAGGAAGTGACTTGATATTGCTTCATAATGAGGAATTTCGGGCAACACCTTTCCAAGTGTAGTGATTATGACGGGGTTCTCTGTCGTTTATTTTCGTCATGGCTGTTTCACTACAGTAGTTTAGCCATAGGTGATAATATGTTGTTGGCATCTGGGAGAATAGAACAGATCAGTACCAAACTGGAATAGCCCTATAAGCAATGTGGTAAGCGTTCAATTTTTTTACATTATCTTTCTTCTTTAAAGTCAATCACTACTGATCGAAATACACAATATAATATGACACGTTCCATTGGTAGTTTAGGAAAAGGGAGTTAATGCACGATGCAATGATAAATGTGCTACCATTGATTTTAGAGACGTCATTGTGGTGTGGTACTGGTGATGGTAAGGGAACCATAGATTGCTTTTAAAGTAATGAGACAATCATTGGACCTTTGCATCAAGACCGTATTCCCATCTAGAATATAATGCATGTTCGTGCGGCGTTTTTTTTTTTTAATCCTGACGTGGACATTTTCTTTTTCTTGTTTTTAATTTAAGAATGTTATATCTAAATTTGTTTCTTTCCCCTAACATTTTTTTTTTTGGTTGAATATAAAGTTGGACGTTCCGTGACCGAGTAGAAGAGCAGCGATTTAGTTACAGTTTCAATGCATCTTGTTTACCATCTTCTCTGACATTAAATTGATGGTTTTTATATTTGACATTGTCTGTCTATTTGCCTGTTTATGCTCATAAAACACTGCTATAACAACTAATACATTTGCTTCACTTGTCACACGCAATGATGTGGATTGCAGTTGTGCATGCAGTTTTACTTCCACCACCTTTCGTTTTTCTCTCCCCTTTTCCCTCACTTTGGTTTTGCTATACTGCAGATGGGAATGATTACAATAACATAACCCAACTTGAAGTAGGAATGAGAACTGAATAAATTAACTCTAGGCCAGGTGCATATAGCGTCTCGCTCATCTCTTCAGGTTGTCATTGTTCGATCAACGGAGTTGAAGACAGGCTTTATGTTGCTAACGAGGTATCTCGCGCCACATGAATGGAATGCATACGCTGTTTAGTATTAGTAATGAATTTTTTCATGTCCATCCCTGCCAATAAAAGTGAAGTGTGTTTGACGGGGTTCTGTGTCATTCTGCCTATGAGACAGCAAAGTTTTATTTTCGCCATGGCTGTTTCTCTATGCGTGGCCGTGGGTGATGGGTGTTGTTGGCATCTGGGCAGAAAAGAACCGAGTATCATGCTGTAATACCCCCCCCCCCCCCCCCCGTTAGGTTCTAAGCGTTCAATACGGTGATATATCTCTCTTCTTTATTATGTCAATCACTGCTGATGGAATTACAGAATTATGTTATGACACGTTTCACTCAAAGCTTAAAAAACAAAGTTTATGCACGATACAAGTAATGGTGCATGAGTCCTATAGACCATTGATTTTAGATGAGAAATTATGATATGCCTATAGTAGGGGTGTCATTGATTAGGAATTAATGACACGATTAAGCACTCCTTCCACTTCTAACTGTCCCCTTTGAATGTGTGTCGATCACGTGAGATCGTCATAAATTATCATTCACGTATAAGCTTACGTTCAAAGTGTACTCTTAGTTGGAGGAGACCTATAGTTATATGGTTAAAGGCGATGTCTCTTTCGCTGGAGCCGTACGTTTGGCCCGTTTTTCTTTTGCCCTTTTCTCTTTAATTGAGGCATCACTTTCGTCCAGGATAAATCACATTCTCATGTAAACAGGATAAATCAGGATAAATCACATTCTCATGTAAACAGACTCACTTGCTCGATATCCCTTGTTTTGTATCGGAGGCTTCATTGGTTTTACTGCTGGTAAATCTCACAGGCTTGTATATAGCTGTAAGAGCTCTCTGAACTGATCATTATGATAGCAAGATTAGAGGGAGTCATATTGGTTATGTAAATAATGGTCAAAGGTCATGTTTTAAAAGGCCACTGTTAAAGCCAAGATGGTTATAAACATTTAATTGTCATGTTTTATTTGTACGTGCCGAGGATCACTTGGACCCCGTTTACAGTGCGAGGCTCGGCCGCGCCGAGCCCACCTTCATTTCGGTGTAAACGCGCAAAAGGCCCAATGAGGGGCCAAAATTGGCCTCGCATTAGGCCACGCTCTGGAGGTGGTCTCGGCCGCGGCCGAGCCGCGGTCGCGCCCGGCCTTTTTCTCAGTGTAAACGCAAATTGGGCTAAATGCGCGGCCAATTTTAGTCTGGTTTCCAAACCCTAGCCTGTACTATTTCGCTATTCAGGATATTAACCACTTCAATGTCGAAAACTAGTATAGTTTAAGGTGGTTTTGTCCTGCAAAGGATTTTCTCCTTCAGGAAAGGCCTTTGCCCAAACGGCGATTTTGTCGTCACGGAATTCAGTTGGCAAAGGATCTGAAAACCAGACAATACCAAATTGCGTTTGTTTACAAGTAGAGCGCCACTACGACAAAATATTGAAAGGTTTGAATCGAAAGCGCGGCCGAGCCCGGCAGTGTAAACGGACTAACTTGCGGGGCTCGGCCACGCAATTGAGGTTGGCCTTGGCCGCGGCAAAAGTGATCTGAATAATGTAGACCCAAAAAAGTTCAACTAAGTATCTCATTATAACTTCAAGGTGCTATATTACATTCTTTTCTTTGTCGATCACGGATGACCGACATCTGATGACCCCCAGCGTATCACCTAACTCGTCTTCAGTGTGACGAGTTTCATATCTCGTTAAAAGATGAACTTGATAGCCAAAGAAAAAGTTTCTTGTATGAAAACCATTTCATCCCGTGTTTACCTTCTAGCAAGTGTATCTATCATAGTTTATGGTTGTTAGTATGCAGGTTCTGGATTCTAATTAATGAGCTTGTTTTGGTTCTTTTATTTCTGTAATTCATATTGTACTTCCCTGCTTATAAATCTATTTTTGTAGAAGATCAATAATTCTTAAAATATTCATGATTATATGAACTTCAATTCATTTTTGTCTCTAGTCTGCTAAAAAAAATCTAATTAAAGGAATAATTTACCATTTGCAGTTGAAACAAAACCCAGCTTTAGTTCTTCAAAATAGTTCTAAAATGTGAGTTATGGATAGATGTAAAACAACCAATGTAAAAAGGTTAATTAGTATAATGAATGCTGATATTGTTACTACATACAAAATGTAAACAATAGTTATAATGAAATTGTGATATGTCCTTACATTTTAGGCTTTATTGCAAAATTTCCATGTGGTACGATGTGTTTTGATACAACTGACCTATAACTACACATATGCATCAAATATGATACTTTAAAGGGACTGTACAGTAGTGGTTGAGGCGGGGATTCATGTTTTGAACATTCCTAAGTGAGATAATGAGAAACCTCTTATGAAATATGAAAGAGCATGTGATTTTAAGAAGGATTCAACGTTTATCTGATGAAAATTGGTTTTCAAATGGCTGAGATATCCCCAAAAGTGATAATAATAAAAGGCGACATGCCCCACCTTTATTAGGATATCTTTGTTTCACCTTGTTTTTGGATATCTCAGACATTTCAAAACCGATTTTTATCTAATAAACTTTTAATACCCCTTAGAATTGCATGCTCTTTGACATCTCATACAGTGGTTTATGAATATATCGCAAAACGTTAAAAGCTACATCCTCACCCCGACCAGAACTGTACACACCCTTTAACTCAAACACTTTTAAATCAATGCTCCTAATGGTAAACATTACCTTTAATTAACCAGAAACAGAAGATTTTACAGTTATTCATATTGAGGCAAATTTAGCCAGTCACATTGCCTTTTCTTTTATGTGTGAAAACTAACACTAAGCTTGGCCTTTTAAAGGAAATGTACAGTACTGGTTGAAGTGAGGATTCAGCCTGTAACGTTTTGTGAGATATTTAGACACCACTCTATGAAATGTCAAAGAGCATACAATTCTAAGGGGAATCAAAAGTTTATTTGATGAAAATCAGTTTTGAAATGACTGAGATATCTAAAAACAAGGGGGGAAAAGGGGATCCTAATAAAAGTTATGGCCTGTCAATTTTATTAGGATCGCTCTTTTGGATATCTCGGCCATTTCAAGGCCAATTTTCATTAAATAGACATTGAATCCTTCTTGAAATTACATGCTCTTTCATATTCTATAAGAGGTTTCTCATAATCCCACCAAAAAATAGTTCTAAACCTGAATCCTCACCTAAACCACTACTGCACAGTCCCTTTAAGAGAGGGGGTGGGTAAGGCAGAAAAAAAAAGTGCTTTATACCTGGCAGACATACAATGCGGTATAAATGCACCTGTTGATATATTTGCTTCCCTCACTAGTGTGTGTAGGCTTGAGTGCATGTGTGTGTGTGTCTGTGTGTGTTTGCGTAAGATATAACTTTTGAGTAGCTGCAACGGTGTGGTAATCGGATGTGAGGCTACAATGCAGGATCTGAAGTAGATGTGAAGTGTGCTGGTTGCCATGGTAATTAGTGAATAGCATCACAGTGCTTGAGCCAGACAGTGGGGGGGAAATTCCACTCTTTTCCCCTATAATTGACAGCCACTGACAGTAAGAAGAAATGCAGGTTTCCTGGATCAGTTATCTCGATCCATTTTTTCTGGGAATGCATTTTGCTATTAGATATTTCATTCTGCCAGTGGAAAATTTGGCATTTAAAAGGATGTGAAATTGAATTGTAAGCACAATTTGTTTCCATAATGCTAATTAAGTCATTTTCTACCTCCCTTGAAGTCCTCTTGATCAATTCTTAATTCAATATGAAGACAGCGGTATTTGTTAGAAAAGATCTAACCGTTATCAAATTTGAGCTCATAAATTATATTCCTAGCTAAACATAGCAGGTGGGAATCTTAGAGGAGTAAAAATTGATATCTTTTCCCATTCATTACCTCTGCCAAGGGAGGAGGTTATGTTTTCTTCGGCATTGGTTTGTTGATTTGTTTGTCCATGTGCAAAATAACTAAAAAAGTAGTTAACGGACTTAGATGAAACTTACAGGAAAGGTTAAATTAAGAGTGACACAAGGAATAGATGATTAAATTTTGGTAGTGATCCAGAAATTTTTATAAATTTTATGAAGGATTTTCGCTATGGCAGGTAGGGTCAATAAACTTGGGAGTTCAAGTTACGCATTTTTGAGGTTTTTATCTACGCACTAAAGTGCATGCTCTAGTTTCTGCTGGGGCGATGTGCGCCGCGCAGCTGAATGTTCATGACGTAACTAAGGCTTCTGAATTGGGAAATCGGGTGATTTTTCAGCATACTACAACTATACATATGGGTGGAAATTACTGATCTCTATTGAAGAGCAAGATCATCGGTGGAAAGTAGCTGCTTGGCAGAGGTCTGCGCTCTCAGAGTGCTTTTCTAGAACTTTGTTTATGATATGGTGTATGTCTGTACAGCATATGTTATGGTATGCGCCTGTTGGACTTGATCGATCATATCAGTCTTAATATAGATGGTGATCTAGTCTTACACAGTCTGCATAACAAACTGTTGACTGCTACAATACCTGTTACACATAAATGCAAGTTTCAGGGCTAGCTAGTGAGCAAACTTTATCTCTGAATGATCTGGCATAACCAAACACGAAACAACAATGGAGTCAACAGACAAACTGAGATTAACATTATTTTTGCCATTTTTTCCATACTCACTATGCACAAATTGGTTTTATTTGGATGTTTAGAACATGGCAGATGCATATAAAGTGTGAGTTGATGCTACAGCGCCCCCTTGAGTCCTGGGTCTGTTTCCCTTTAAGTCCTGAGATGAAGTTGAGATGAAATTTCAAACCCTGAAATGTGTTGCTAATTCTGTATGTTCCCTGCCATGCCAACCATCATCTGAATGATATTACATAATCAAGGTCAACTGATTATTGTGCAGCTGGACTATGTCTGAAAATCATTTCATTTCAGACCCCTCTAGCAGTCTGCAAATGATTGCTACTGAACGGAATTTATCTGATTATGGCAATCTGTTTTGCTGATTTTCATTATCTTCTCCCAATGCTTTGAGGCATCACAGTGTCATTCTCTGTCTACTAGGCAAGCAGATTCCTGTTGACTGTTGGTTGATCCCATTGGAAACATTGATGGTAGCCCCAAGTACAAAGATCACTCCAGTCACATCACAAATTATATATATTATTACCGGTATATGATTTTGAATATAAGAATATTAGTATACAAATAGTGAATGGTCACGAGTGCAATGGTACAAGATTTCGCATGAGGTGAAAGATAGAGGCGCTCTATTCAACGAGGCGAAGCCGAGTTGAATAGTGCGCGTCATCTTTCACCGAGTGCGAAATCTGGTTCCATTGCACGAGTAAAGACCATACACTATTTGGTTTATACAACACCTCGAACGTCAACAGATTTGGTACTCACAGATTCTTGAATTTAGCACAGAAATGGCAACCATTTTCCGTGAAAGACGAATGAGTAGCCTCATGGTCGCAGTCCTGGTCACTGTATAACACTACATGTGTACGTACGTACGTACGTACAAATTGTACGTACATGCGAAATGAAGTTGTTTACAAAATGAGTGACAAAAGTACGCGCTTATAAGCGCGCTTGTAATTGTTGAGTGCGCGCGGCACATGACATCAGAGCACGTGCAATAGAACATTTTGGTTGAACCAAAATTGCAATAGAACGTTTCCTTAAATGTCAAGTGATGGGCAATCGACCAATCGGATAGCTCCATTCTAAATAGGTGTTGTATAACAGACAATAATTGTATGCTCTAAAATGAGTTCAGAGACAGTGTTTACAGCAGAAAAGAAATTTTGCTTATTGGTTATATATACACATGTTGTGTGTAGCACTCATCTTTCCCTCATGCATACACACACACACACACACACACACACACACACACACAAACACACAACAACAAACTTGAGATCATCTTATTAATGTGAAGAAGTTAAAATTGTTGTTGAATTTGATTTTCCACTACATTGAATGAGGATTCAAAACTGTACTAAATCATTATAATAGTCTTAATATAATCACCAGGATTAATGTGTAGATTTTAAAGTGGTTGGACAAAAGAAAATGAACAGAAGAAAATAAGTGTTTTGAAATATCCATTTTTCTTTTTTTTCTTTGCATACAAAAGTTCTTATTTAAACTATATGCATAGATTGCTAGAAGCAACTCACGATAATTTCATGCCGCAAAATATGCCGTTGGCTCCAATTCGCGAAAATTTCTTGCCCCGAAAATATTGTGTTTTACAGTAATGTCCACGCTGTATGAGGGACAGATAAGTGCAACTGAAGTGTAACAATGATGAAAAGGATACAACACATCAATCTATAGTAAATCTATTGTAAGGTACACTGTGAAGCAAGAGAAGAGGAAGAAGAAATACAATATATGCTATAGACAATTATACACTTGTGTCAGCTGTAGGCCTATATTATATAATAATGATATTAACAATAATAATAATGATAATAGTAATAATGATAATAATAATAATAATATTAACAATAATAATAATGATAATAGTAATAATGATAATAATAATAACAACAATAGCAATAATAATAATGATAATGATAATAATAATAATAATAATAATAATAATAATAATAATAATAATAATGATGATAATAATAATAAGGTCTTAATTACCCAGCATAGTTGAGATGGAGATCTAAGATAATTACAAACATGCGTATTGAATTGTATATAAATGCGTGTATTAGTATATTATGGAGAATGTGGACGGCCAGTATATGCAGACTTGTCGGAGAAGCCGTTTTGATGAGGAGAAATTCACCCGCTACGAACGACAAATGGGGGCGCTATTTTTCTTTTTTATAGGCAGAGGAGTAGGTACGTCTTCGCGAAATCTAAAGCTACAAGTAACACGACGCAGAGAGAGAGGAGAACGGTCAGTGCTTCGTAGCGGTCGCGTCGTATATGTACAGCTCGCTAATGACTGTGAGAGAAAGCGGCCGACACGCACATTAGAAAGTGTTTCCGCAGTATACGAGTGGCGCACGCTGCCAAACCACTCTCACTACGCATTTTGTCGCATCCCAGCAGCTGGGGTATTCTTACCTATGTCATCTTGTCTCATTCTCCGTACAAGTGGCGCAATGTACGAATCGGACCAACGCGGGAAAAATCATGTATTGTTGTCCTACGAGTAACAGAGGCAGAAGTAAGTAGGCCTAGCTTTGCTGCTAAGCTTTGTATGTTGACCTTAACGTTCTTGGATAGAGTGATTGTACGAGATGATGATGAAACTGCTTGTACGTTCGAATCGTAATACATACAAAGTGAAATCTTACAATTATTATTTGAACTATTTCAGCTGTGAATTGTACGATTCAATAAGTCCAGGACGTGATGATGCTCGCGTTTTCGTGCGGTGCGATGACGCTAAAAGAACGGAGCTCCTAATTATCAACGTGTGCCGCTTCTGCTGTGATGTCAATATACTTGTGCGTCTCTCTCTCGAGTTCGATAAATACATTTTTTTTTTTTTTTTTTTTTTTTTATAGCCATGCTTAGTGTTCATTTCTTTCCAGAAACGGATCTGTGCACTGAATGATTTTGGGGTGGTCAGTGATGAGAATCAGTGCGGTGTATAAGATTCATTCACTTCTATAGAACGTTTGGTTTAATTCACATATACGGAACTTAGCGATAAAATTATTATACTCTCGACTCATATTCTGGAATCGTGCACTATGTTAAAAAAACCCAACTGCAACAAAAAACACTTATCAACTGCTTATTGAGATTATGACTAACTATTCACTTTTATGTATAATTGGATTTAGGTACATTCGTAGTAAATGTTTGAGACCACTTTGCATCATTTTGTTAACGCGGACATCTCAGCCATTTTAAAGTTAGTTTCCATCAAGTAAACTGTGAATTCCTCTTATGATGTGTGCTCTAGGTAAAATTTCATAAGCGGTGTCTAATCATATCGCAAAAGAAGTTAAAATCTGAATCAATCCTCCATCGCAACCAAAACTATTTCATACCTTTAAGATGCCTCATCGGAGACGGTTACAGTTCGTTATTCCGAAGGTTCGTTGCTCCGAAGGTTCGTTATTCCGAAGATTCGTTATTCCGAAGGTTCGTTAATCCGAAGGTTCGTTGATCCGAAAATGCGATAAGGTTTGTTATTCCGAAGATTCATTATTCCGAAAATGAAATAAGGTTCGTTATTCCGAAGGTTCGTTAGTCCGAAAATGAAACAACGCTCCTTATTCCGAAGGTTCGTTACAGACCGTATTTCATTGTCGGATTAACGAACCTTCGGAATAACGAACCCTATTTCATTTTCGGATAAACGAGCCTTCGGAATAGCGAAGCCTATTTCATTTTTGGATTATAACGGACCTTCGGAATAACGCTACAAATGGTAGGATTAACGAACCCTTTTTCATTTTCGGATTAACGAACCTGTAGGTGTAGGGAATTTGTGTGTTTCGGATTAACGAACCTTCGGAATAACGAAACTTCGGAATAACGAACATCACCCTCGGAGACACTTACCTGGCTGCTCAGTTTGGCTGTTATTTTTCTGACAACAGACAGCACACATTCGTCTTGTGACATCTGATTATTGCACAACATTTCTATTAAATTAAATTCACATACCAGTGGCAAGTGAAGAAAATGACCTTGCAGGTAAATCAATTTTCTGATTCAAATATTATGGTTATTGGGCCTATAGCGTGCTTCGCTAAAACGCAAATCTCATTCTAGTTATCAGTATGGAAACAAACTAGGCCTACTCATTCTTAAATTTTGATAGCCGTTGCCAATCTCTGCACGGATACTGCAGCTATCATTGAAAACCTCGACAAGATTTGACACCACAATTGATTTTTTATTGTAGCCATGTCTTGAGCTTATCGTGAATACACTGACTTAAGGATCAATCCGCAGAAAATAGAATGCGGAACTTCGTGGTAATTCAATTCAATTCAATTTTATTTCCATTTCCATTGAATAAACAGAAAAAAATATATATACAATACATTTACAGAACAAATTTATAACAATTTCAAGGAAAACGTACAAGTGGTCACGAGTAACAACAGAATTTCGTTTCTAAGGTATATACCTAATACAAAGATTAGAATGGAAATGGAGGGTCCCACTTAAAAAGCAAAGCTTGTAGGGTATGGGACCCTCAAAAAATACGTACACAAAGTCAAAGAAACCAATGTCAACTGACATGAAATTAACTTAGGAAGGGGAAAAAAGAAGAAAAAGAAAAAGAACAAAAGAACAAAAAAGGGGGAAATGAGACCATGGTACAACACACGCCATCGTGGACACAAGCATACTTAGCCTAGCGGATATAGGGCACATATAGGGTGAATCATGCACATTATGGTAAAAGCACCATATTTGGTACACAGGTACATGATGCCAATACAAGTCATTTCTGATATGGAAGCCACTCTGATTCTGCCTGTGGCGGCCGTGGCGGCCATTTTTCAAAATGGCCGCCATGTGATATAGCAATGCTGTGTATTTTGGAAACTATAAATCCGATTGTCGTGATTCTTGTACCAAAGTATAGGTTTTCAGGGTCAAGGATTCCAATAAAATAATTTTTGAGAGGATAAAACCATGGCAACCTACTTATTGGCGGCCATTTTGAAAAAATATGGCCACCATGCTAGATATAACATCTCCTTAAAGCGTATGGACAAAGGGTCATGACTATGATACCGACTTGTATGTTTTTGGCGTCAAGGACTCCGATAAATTCAACAGTAAGTGAGTATGAATAGTTTCATCCTACGTTTTGGCGGCCATCTTAATAAATATGGCTGCCATACAACGGATAATGAATATTGTATATCTTCGAACTCAATGAATAAAAACTATACTATCCCTTTAAAGAAAAACAATGAATGACAGAGAGAGGATAAAAGGGGAGGAAAGATAGAAGAGGAGATGAAAGAAACCAAGGAATAATATAACAAGGGGAGGAAAAGTAGGAAAATATGACAAGATGAATTGAAAAACATGAACGGAGACAGAAAGATTAACAATGGCACAACTCTGTGTATAATGTTGTTTTTCTCTCCCTTAGGTCTACAAGATGAAAAGGAAAGAAATCTTCTCAATAATGGAGTAATATTTTCTGGTGATGCTTCTGCTTAAAAAAAAAATGACTTTCACAATTCTCTGAAGAAATTCTTCAGCCCGTTAATTATCAAGTAGCACAATTTTTTTTTTTTTTTTTTTTAACTAGAAATGTCGCTTTGGCGACTAGTATGCCTCCGCCGTAATGCATGATTTTCCCAATAGGTCTAGATAGCCTGTTCAGTATTTCCACTGCTCTACCAGAGGGCCCTGCCATTATTATTGCCCTACTGTTGCCAGGTGCCCATTTACACGCCTGAATCGAGAGGGACATGGTGGGTACAAACAGCTTGTCCAAGGACGTAAGCACTGTGCGGGATTTGAACTCCGGTCCTTCGATCAGGAGTCGGGAGTCTCATCCACTAAGCCACAGCACCCCCACATGTACTGTATGCTTTTTTTTGTTCGTGCAGACTGGTCTTTTTGCAGCTTTGCTTGTGTGAATGATGCTCAGGGAGGAACAATAGCTCTTCGTAATTCATTTTTTTTTTCACCCAAAGAGGAAGTTAGTTTGCTCATGAAGCTCACTAACAGAAATCTCTGTTAGTAGCTCCATGGTTTGCTGAAGGACTAATAGAGGTGTGTGGGTGTTGATGAAATTGGGTTTAATGAGAAAATGACTGCAAAGTAGTAAATTGTATATATCAGATTTATTGACTTTTCATTAAGTGATTTTGTTGTCGATGATAAAACTAGAATGAGTCCACACCATCATAATAACCATTTAGAAGTTGATGATTTAATTCAGATGCCAGCCCTAACAGTGACAAACAAGGCAACAAAAACAAAAACAAAAACACACATGCACATATATGTGCATGTGCATGTGTGTGTGTGTTTGTGTGTGTGTGCGTACCTACACAATATTCCTGAATTACCTCTAATAGCCTGTGATGAAGGCTATGGAAGAATTAAAAGAAAAAGTGGCGAGGATATTTCCGTGTAACAAATGAATGAATACATCTATGTGCCTATACTTCTGCCTTTGGATGCAGTGTCCAGATTTGCAGATGGTACTACATAATATGTTGGAAGATGTCCAAGTTTCAAAGTGTATAAAATCTACTCCGAGTCAGAATCTACTGCTACCTGTTGTGGGTAGTTGCTTCTGACGTATGTAGGGGATTAAGGGACAGATGATTGGTCAGTCTCTATGTTTGTTTTTTCCTTTTTTTATGTGTGTGTGTGTGTGTGTGTGTGTGTGTGTGTGCTTACGTGGGTGCAGGCAATGTCGATGTCATCATCTATTTCCGCACCTTTGAGGGGAAAATGAAAACCCAGGATTTGCAGAAAAACAAGGCAAGGAGAACTGTCCAAACACATCAAAGTTTTTGAATTCCCTCCTTGACCACAAACTTCAATTGTGTGCTCTCGTGCTTGGCTGCCTGACGTGAGAATGACTGTTAAAGGTCGTTGTGCATTCAGATTAATTTCAATCCCTCTTGGAGGCTTCCATTGCAGGCCTGTTTGGCTGTACGTCTGTACGTTTGTACATCTGTCAGTCTGTCAGTCTGTCATGTTGGTTACTCTTTCCTCTCCCCTTGTCTGTCATTTTCTTTATTGTATATCAAAGAAGTTCTGGGATACATGAAATCAATTTATCTATTTATTTTTCGAAATTTCTTTATGGTTGAAGGATGCACTTGTTTGATTGGGCTAACCAGATATATTTGTTAGCTTGATATGTTTGAAATATGTTTGAATGCATTACACAACATGCATACCAACATGCATACTACATACACGCATGTATACATGTGTGTGTGTACATAGGGAAAATCTTTCTTAAAGTGATTGTATAGTATTATCATGTGGCACCGTAATTCTAGTGTGATTCCATTTTGTTGTTGTTTTTTATCATACAGTATTCTCACAAACTTTGTAAAAATTACAATACAATCGGGGGGGGGGGGGGGGCAAAAGGGAGAGAGAAGCTTTCTGTAACTAATGAAGTAGTGATTCAAATGGCATATAGATTCCTGTGAATGCTGCCACAGAAAAACATATGTAACATATATGAAGATGTGTTTGCCTCCCTTTGCCTTGCACGCTTGGCTTCCACTTGTAAATCCTTCTCTGGTATACAATGTATATACAGTATTTTGTTTGATCTAGCTCTGATACATGTATCAACCTCCTCTCCCCTCTCCCTGTTGTGAGAAATTCCGACTTCAGGTTGTACTAAAGTTTGCATTGTTAACTGCTTGAATGGCCTGCTGCACTTGACTACTCACCAACAGAGCAGACAGATTAAACTTTTAGTACTCGCTTGGAATGCAGAAAGGAAGACAGAGTTGCAGAGAGATAGAGAGGAAAGTAAAATGGTTAAAGGCAAAATATAGTTTCGATATGCCTGCAGAAACTGTTGATTTTTGCTCTATAATGAGCACATGTACGTGTGGTTCGGTCGTGACGAAAATATGAAATATTGGCCAAAAATGTGAAAAGTGATTTCCAGCTGTGTAGGGGTTGTCATTTCTTTCATAGATTTCACATCATTAAATCAAGGACCAAGACTTGAAGACTCAAATTTTCGAATGTCAAACATACCATTTTAAACATGGTTGTTATCCTACAACGACCAGAAATCTTGCCTAGCATAGCTGATCCCAATGCAAGATTCCAAGATTTCAAGTGTTGATTTATTTGAGTACATCAGTAAATGTGGTTATTATATAATACATCAAATGAAGAGTTTGTTTGCAAAAACCGATAAGTCCATTTTTGAAGATTTTGAACTACGGTCTCTGTCATAAAGTACAAAATAGTGATATATTGGTCACTACATATGAAGGTACATTTTTGAAGTTATGGTCAAAAGAAGCACAACTTTTCTTATTATTCTCTTTATTTTTCTTGACCTTTAATCGCAAATATCTCCATTTGGCAAATATGGACTTATCAGTTTTTGCAAACAAACCCTTCAAATTTTCCTAGAGAGAGAAGTTTAACTAGGCTTCAAATTTGTTATCTCTTGTTATATTTTTTTCCTTTGGATTGTGTTTAATGAATAATCAGAGATGACTAATCTGTACTCTTTCAGTCAAACTTGTCTTTTCATGTTGCATGTAAACTCAAATAGGGATGAGTCACTCGACATTGTCCCTTTTCTTCCATGATGCAGTGATGTACGGTACGTGAGGTACATTCAAAGAGCACTGAAGGCTATCATGTACAAAACAAACCCATCATTCGCTCAGACACAGTTGTGACTTACTTTGCTGGATCCGGTTCAGTGATATTAGGGCCTGGGTGGAGGGGGGTGAAAAGAAAAAAGACCAGCCAGAGAAGAAAGAACGGGAGGAAAACACCCTCTCCTTATATAGGGTAATGAGGTTTGTACCATATCTATGGTGTGTGTGTGTGTGTGTGTTTGATTTTGTACAGTCAGAAGCTGGAGTCATCCATGCGTGCAACCACACAGTCAAGACCCAAACACACACCTTTCCAGAATCATTATTTCCCTTCATGGCAGTGACGTAATTGTTCGGGAACAAAAAGTAAACTTTGCGCTACCTTCAAAGTGTGGGAGGGTTGTATTCGCAGTGCATAGACCCACGTATAGTGAGGGAGAGCATGTTTTGATTCACCCGAGCACACTTTATTCCACTGCTAGAGATAGTTGGACGAGCACATTTTTGTACTGGATAAACAAGACATGTCCAGTGATAACTTCTCTGCTCAAATTGTAGTGTTTGGTATCCTAACTTGGAGTAGTATGTAGCAGAGGAATTAGATCCGGAGATCCAGGTGACCAGAAGTCAGCAACAAGTTCGACAAAAGTTCCAGTACCGGGACCAGCTTACTATGAATGACTACCAAACCAAATAAAAAGCAAGATTAGAATACTTCCACCACTCAGTCGTTGATAGCAATGCAAGCATACTCTGCTAGTTTTGCAGCAAGAGAGAAGACGCGATGATGCTGAGCTCTTTGTGTGTGCTTTGACATCGATCTTTGAACTTCCGATTCGACTGCGATGATTACATTCTGTAAAGATACCCGTGTGCAGCTCACATCTGGCCATGATAACAACATGATTGGACAATGAACTAGAAGTGGACATTTGATGGAATAAATGCAAACTAATCTTCCTCCCTTCTCCATCTCGTGGATCTTTTCTTTGGAGAATATATTGGCAGAGCTTCCAGGACAATATCAACTTCATTTCTCTGAGTTGGAAGAAAGAATTAGTTTGAAATCATGACCAAGGAGACAAGGAAAAAAGTGTTTGAGCAACACGGCCAAAGAGCTGGTAAGTTGGTTGCATTCGGAGCAGCCATTGGAAGTCATTTGCATTGATGCTCAGGATTACAACAGGTGGTAGGATGAGTGGAAGAAAAGGAGGAGGAGGAGGAGATGATGGAGATTCTTCTCTTAGGAGTTCTAAGGAGAAGGAGGGGAAGAGAAAAGGAGAAGAAAGGGGATTCTGCATTTATGATGTACCAGGGTTGCTGCATATTTATTCGTAATTTGACAAACCTGAACAAGATTTGTTTGGTTGTTTGTTTGTTTTTTTATTATTTTCCATCTGATACTAGATTGCTAGATAACCCATATAGTCAGCTGTCCTACATTTGTAGTTGGTCTTCTGTGGGGTCCAGTTGTGAGTACTTGGGGTAGACCACTTCACAAGGATATTGAACCTGGGGCCCGTTTCATAAACTTGTCATCAGTGACAAGTTGTCATAGATGTGACAAGCTACTGAAATCCTTGCATCTGATCGGCTGAGAACAAATTTGTCATAGAAATGTGGCAGTTGTCACTGGTGACAAGTTTTATGAAACGGGCCCCAGGTCTTTGCAATGAATGAATGAGGCGGGATCTTTTATGTGCATGGCTGGGTTGTGACTCTCTCACACAGGGGACCTCCATCTTATGTCCTGTCCCAGTGGCATAGTGTTTTGCCTTTACTAGGGGGGACGGCATTATAACATACTACAGTCTGCAATTTTCTTGATGTTCTAGATGGCTTACAGCACGGTTGCTCACCAACTTCGTACGGAAATGTCCTATTTTTTTTTTCCTAATGTGGTTATCTTGCTGTGACATTTTGCAGTGAGAATGCCCACTGCTAAACAAGGATTTGTTACTTTTGATGGCCTTTACTCAATGCTTATCAAATGGTAGAATCCTCACTGTGACCGCGGACATAGAATATGCAACTAATTGACGATACTACACAGGGGCGAATCCAGGAATTCTGTAAAAGGGGGGGGGGGCAACTAATATTTCTGGTGCCACTTACGGGTTTAATTTCATTTTTTTCTTTTTATTTATTTTTTTCTAACGAAAAATAAAGGGGGGGGGCGTGCACCAGTTGCACCCCTCTCTGAATCTGCCACTGCTACATAGTACAATAGTTTGGTGCAATAGATGCTATAAAACCAAGCATGATTTTCCCGTGTGAATACAAAGTACACTGTATTAGAGATTTTTGTGCAGTACCATTATTTTGCATTGTTTTGTTGTCAAAATGCTACCATCAAACAATTTCATGAGCAAATACACAACATAGAAAGTCACTGGTGGTAATGAGCTCAAATTTGTCACATATATTCAAACTTTCACTGATGTGGAAATTCTACTAATGTTGCTGCTTTCACTCAATCCACATTCTCTTTGGGTTTTGGTTTCCTGTAAGTGCGAAAAGCTGACATGCTTTACATAGCATGTATTAGCAGGCTTTTCACAAAGAAAAAAAATCATTGTTGAGGAGATGATGTCCAGCACTGAAAGACTTAATGAGGCTAGGATGTCTGTTGTCATGGCAACGCAGTAAAGCACTGTGCCAACATATATGTGGGATGGGCCACCTTAAATTGTCATGACCTCTTAGAAACCAAAGTCCAAAGCCAAGCACAGGAGCTCTGGTGTTGCCATGAAGGGATGACCAAATAATTACATAGCAGAGTTCAAAGCAATTTGTTTGAACTGAGAGGAAGCATGTTTTTATAAAGTCCTCATACAGTTTGAGGAAATCAAGCCCTCATTTTTGAAATGCTTGTGAGAGAAGACACCACAGAATGTAAATAGCAGATGTTTACACTAGACCTCTGCATTCAGACAAAATTTTGAAAATCCATAATACAGAACTTGACAATTACATTTTTCTCTGGTTGCCCATTTGGGCCCCTTCACCCTTTGAATCTGAAATTTGGGTGGCCCAAAAAAGAAAATTAATGTCTTAGTCCAAAGTGAAAGGAACAATTTCATTTTGAGTCTAACATGTAGCTGCCCGATCAGGTCAACAAAAGATAACCTATTTACAGACTTAGTGGCCCAACATTAATTTTTAGTGGCCCTCTAGAGGCCACCATGCCACTGAAGCACCGCTAATTTGTAAATCAGAGTGGTATTTCATTACTTTATGTAGGGGATCACTATGAACAAGCCTCTCTTGCATGCTTTTTGTGATTCTTCCACTATCATTTGTACATGTTCACTATTTTTTGTGTATGTGCATATATTACCAATGTTGTTTTTTGAATGCCTGATGTGAAATGTGGAAATAAACTCAATTCATTCAATGTTCAGCCCTGCTAATATACACTGATATATTTTCGGGCTTCTCATATTAGCCTGAAATGTCATAGGCCCTCTCACTATAGCAATAAGCCAGTTCATTATGAGCTCATGACGTGCATACATGTATTTGTACTAATAAAGTTTCTTTTTCTTTTATCAGTGAGTTAGGTATTTAATCACTAATTTTCAAATTGAAATAGTGGATAAGCTTGCTTGAAGTAAAAACTTATGGAATTCTATGTTCAAACAAATAATGAACTTGCATAAATACTATAGTATAGACCAGGTGACCAGAATGGCCCTTCAGATCACACTTGAGGAAGCATCCATTTCATTGTCTTGCATTGAATGCATTTTGAATAGCAAACTTTTTCCATTAATATTGCCAAATACAATAAAGGCTCTTATGAGTACTTTGTTGCTGTCAGGTGGATGTGCTGGGAGGCAGTGGTAATATCTTTTTTGTGGTTATGAATTCCATAATTACTTTCGCAGATCTTGTACACTTCTCATTAAAGTACATACAGGAACTTTGGTTAATGTGCCCAACTTTTGCTCACACAGGCAAATTTTTCTACAAGTATTGCTCACACATGATTTATACTGTCTTCTTCCATATCATTATGAGAGTTGAAATATTGTGCTAGTTTTTCTTGTCCGCTGATGGATCCCCTCCAAAAAAGAGACTCATATAAATCTTTTTGATGAGTTTAAGACCAATTTTTTTACAAAGAAAAGGAAATGCAAATTCTGGGGACAGCTTGATTTGTAGATTTGTAGAAGATCTAAATAGGAGGTGTGGCCATAGTTTCAATACATTTTGACTGACACCTACAGGTACTGCTGTCTACCCATTGTATTTTGATGAACTTGGGATACCATTTGACACAGTCTGCTAATAATGGAACTGCATTTTATGACTCAGAATGAATATGTGAATTATAATGGCCCAGTGTCTACAGATCCAAAGTCCAAGTCTGCATATATGGGCTAGCTCAATTCATGTTGGCATATTTGCTTTACAACACATGTGGTTAATTACTATCATGTGATGTTTTGTATGCAATATTCCAATATTTAACCCTTTCCTTACCATTTCACACACACACACACACACACACACAAAAAAAAAAAACAAAAACAACCCAGCAACTATGCATGTGCATGTATGATGAATGTGTGTGTGTGTGTGTGTATATAGTGTATTATTATTATTATTATTATTATTATTATTATTATTATTATTATTATTATTATTATTATTATTATTATTATTATTATTATTATTATTATTATTATTATTATTATTATTATTATTATTATTATTACTATTTATTTGACCAGGTAAAGAATATAGGATACATATCATTAACATCACAAACATGAAACAAAAACCAGAATGAACATTACAAAGGATACACTGTACTGTACATGTCGCACAAAATGAAAATGAAATAAATTGAAACAACATGAGTATGTATGATAATGATACAGTGCATGAGCTTTGGTTTTACATCAGGTCACATTCTTAAGTATCACCATTGCTATTAAAACTAGTATCATAGTTAAGGAAGTTCATAAAACTAGGGTCAGTGTGAACAAGTCAGTTGACTTACTAGATTCAAAATTAGATACTTATTTAAAAGAAAAAAACACTTCAGAGGATTAAATGTACTTCTAACATTTTACTCTGTATACATCTGAATGAAAGTTACAAAGTACACATTTTAGACAGAATTATATGCATACAACATCCTTTTACGATTGTATTCAATGGCAAAAAGCAGAGTTTTGGTTGGATAGAGTATGGTTGTGAAAAGAATGGTGTGCGTGTAAAAATATACATGTTCTGTCACTGTATGATGAAATTCAGTGTATAGAGGAAATGTACATTTACAGTGTGCAGATATGCAGGTTGTATTTCTGATACCATAATGAATGTCCTTATGATAATATGCATTCTCAGGTAGGAATCATCTTGTTGAAAAAAAAAGGAATTATGGGAAATAAGTATTCTGATGATAGAAAAGCAGCTAATATGTTATATACAGATTCTGTAAGCAGAAAATCAAGGAATTGATTTACTGCAAATAGTCCCATATTGTATCTATCACTTATCACAGGCAGAAACAAACACAGCTGCAGACAGACAGACAGACACACATACATACATACATACAATGTACATACATAATCTAGATACACACGTACGTAATACATACACACAGCTTTATA
This sequence comes from Diadema setosum, assembly GCF_964275005.1. Lineage (NCBI taxonomy): Eukaryota > Metazoa > Echinodermata > Echinoidea > Diadematoida > Diadematidae > Diadema > Diadema setosum. Next base: position 24,647,749 of record NC_092705.1, read on the forward strand.
AACACATTTACACATGATATCTAGACATATAATCTCTGCTGCACTACAATAAGCCAGTTCGGGGTTCCACTTTGAGCATGAGCAGAAAAAAGGTCATTTGTATCAGCAGAGCATGTTGGTTTTTAAATTCACTGAGATAAGCATCTGTGATGCAATGATTATTCAAGAAATCCTTGTGTTAAAGTGGTGCTTGCCATCACATCCACCTGGCAGCAAAAGCAGTATTTGGCAATATCAATAGAAGAAGATTGTCATTATATTCAATGCAAAATAAATGGATGTTTTCCGAAGTGTCAATTGATGGATCATTCTGATCACCTGGTCTACATGAGTACATCCTTTGTTTGAACATGACTGATAAATTGCATGAATTGTTACATCAGGCAAGCTAATGCATTCTGTTGCTTGAAGACTAGAGGAGTGCCTAATCAACCGAGAAAGAAGAAAGGTCATTTGTACCCATCTGTACATGAGCTAACCCCGAACTGGCTTATTGTATATTATATGCTACATAACTAGCTCAGTCACTATATCAATTTCTGTTAGTTATTGCAGGAATCATATTACAGATTTATTTTCATATGAGAATCAACTTTAAAGTGTGCAGATTGACAGAACACAAACCAACAACAACAATAACAATGATGACATCAACAGACTTTTCTTACATTTCTATTCCTGCTGAGAATGTATCTGGCCCTGCATCCATTCAAAATGCTCATTTGGGCTTGAAACACTATATAATGCATTCTCAGGATGAAACAGCTTTGAGTCATAGAGGAAATTTTGTAAACATACTCCCGGTAGACTTTCATCCCATTACCTTTTATTGATGGGCCTGGCAATTTTTCTGAAAAGGGGTTTGTGTTGGAATGGTATGTTCCGGGTCAGATATAGCACCGATCACCAGAAGGGAATAGAAATCCATTCATGTGCAGTGCGCACACCAGGAAGGGATTTATTGGATGGATGGCGATTTTAAAACGTTCCAAAGTTTGGGTGATGAATCGGCACTCTTTTGGCAGTTTTCATTTCAGATTGGTACATCCTGCTCACCTGTGATTGCTTGATAATAAAGAGGGCAAAGTTTGGTCTGGTGCTGAAATGTATCGGTAATCTTTAGGGCCTATACTTGGATGGAAAACGTCGCATGTCCTGTCTGCCGGAACTAGCAGGATTGCAGAAAACTTTGTGGATGGGCTACAGTTGCTCCATGTTACTTTATGTCACAGTGGATGTCAAAACATCTCAGAACTAGCTAGTTTTGATGCTCCATGTCAAGTTTGTTGTACCAGTGGTAGCCTTTGGTAAAATAGGTTTACAGCACCTGAAGGAGTTGTGACTACAAAGTTCTGATGATGTCTTTTAGATGGATGTGAAGATTCTTCCAGAAGAATGAGTTTTAAGATTATTGCCAGAAATCGTGAGTAAAGTTATCTCTTCCTGTCTTGAGCTATACAGCTTTATCTTTTCTCTGCAAGTATATCTATCAACTATAGATCCAAAGATGCCATTTGTTTCTTGTTAGCAGTATTTGGTACTGTTTGATTGCCATAATACTGCAGGCTTCAAGGAAAAATACTTTTTTTAAAACAAAACTGTATTATTTTAATTGTATGTCTGTTGCAAAAAAGGTAAAAATACTGTTTTTTTTAAACCAAAAATATACCTTATTTTCAGCCCTCAGAATACTGCAAAATGTAATTATGTTTTTCACAAGGTTGGCATCTCTGTCAACTGTCGGTCTGTCTGGTTATCCACCCAAATCTATTTATCCATCTATCCATTTATCAATCTAATCTCTCTGTCTATCTGTCTGTAGAAGAAATTTCCTTAGCTGTGTGGTATCTGGATATTTCCCTTTATTTTTAATCATGTGTTCTAATGTTCATCAGAGGACTTCTTCTTCATTCAAATTAATGAAGCTACATTGATTTGAATAAATATTCATTATCTTCTGCATGATATAAGGATTAGAACTAGAAGTAGCACTGGCTGTCGGACAGAAGCGCAGTGCTGCAGTGGATACGACGCCTGTCTGGTTATTGTGAGGTCATAGGTTCAAATCCTGCCTGAGTATATGGCCATGATTTTTATCGTGGTTACTACTAAGCAGTGATTAATTTGGTGCATATTCATGTCAATGTAGGGCAATTTGTCAATAATTTTGCAGGACTTCCTCTTTCTGCTTGACTTTTCCTGCAAAATGTTGGTCAGAGAAAGGAATAGGGTTACCATTAATGCAGTTTGAAATGGAAACTTTATTATGCTTTTTTTTTTGTTTTTGTTTTGTTTTTTTTTATTGGAAGCCGAAGAATCATATATCTTTACTCACTTGACATTTTAATCATTTCACATGCAATTGAGGCTTGTTGAAATATAATGAATGAAGAAAAAAAGGACTGTGTTTTCTGAAAAATATCACAATCAGATATATAGGTCCAGCCCAAGAATCATATATCTTTACTCACTTGACATTTAAATTATTTCACATGCAACAGAGACTTGATGAAATGTAATGAAAAAAAATGGACTGTGTTTTCTGAAAAATATCACAATCAAATATATGATTATACAAGGCTCACCTGTGCAGTACATGAATTTTTTTTTCCTCTTATGTGATATATCACTAATGGTGTCAAAGGTATGAGCATTTTATAGAAGGTGCAAAGGTATTCTCAAATGGGGATAGTTCATTGATAAACAAGACTGAAACAAAAGGCTGTATTATGTTTGACTGCTCTTCATGAAGCCTCATTTTACAGGAGATGAATATGACTCCAGTTTATTGTGTTAAGGCATGTATTGCATACTTGCGCCATGGTAACTGTGAACTGTGCCATGAGACAGTGACGGCATCTTTTTGGAGAACAGCGCCACCTAGAGTCAGATATATGGGAACTTGGAAGTCGTGCTTGAGGATATGTTTTGTTTCCTGCTCTCCCCTCACAGAATTTGCTCTGGGAATATTACGCACTGCTTGAGAATGGGAACCTTAGCTAAGCAGATCTTTCCGCAGAGCTTTGATCAAGATTGGTCAGAAGGATAAGGAAAGTCAAACATGCAAGAAAAACAATTGTTTTATCACAGAAAAGGATCAATACAATGATGCAAACCATCTGAATTGCCGCAATGTAACATCTTTCCTCTTTTTAACATTAAAATGTGTTCCTCTTCAAAGAAGACTCGTTAAAAAGTGTGGTTAGAGTTGATGTGAAGTTTCTTGGTTAATTCAATAATGGAATTTAGGGGGCGTGACAGTAAAAAGGTCTGTGTCTTAGTGCATCTAGCTTATTGTCTTCAAAATGTTGACATAGATCAACTTCGCCAAACACAAAAACTACCAGAGCATGTCCCATGTACTGTGTCTTTTATTTCAGATTTTGTTGTCTAGAATGCTGGCATTGTTCTTTTTATGCCTCCGCCACGAAGTGGTGCCGGAGGTATTATGTTTTCGGGTTGTCCGTCCGTCCGTCCGTACGTCCGTACGTACGTCCGTACGTCCGTACGTCCGTCCGCTTTCGTTTACGCGATAACTTGAGTAATATTTACTTGAATTTTTGAAAGTATGATGGGGCAACGATTTGATAAGATTTTGGGTGAAATCGGCTAAAGGTCAAAGGTCAAGGTCAAATCATGAAATTGTATCCGTTTACGCGATAACTCAAGACTGTATGGAGCAAATTTCACCAAACTTTGTTAGAGGATGATGTATGATGGGACAATTACTTGATTAGTTTTTCAGTGAAATCGGACAGAGGTTAAAGGTCAAAGATCAAGGTCAAATCCTAAAATTTATCTGTTTATGTGATAACTCAAAACTGGATGAAGCAGCTTTCACCAAACTTGGTCCAAGGATGATGTATGATGGGACAATTAGTTGAGTAGATTCTAGTGACATTGACAAGAGGTCAAAGGTCAAAAGGTCAAGGTCAAATGCTAAAAATGTTGCTATTTCCCCCATATCTATGCAATGCCCGCAGTTATTTTCTTGAAACTTAGTGTAGACATGTACTACTGCGTAAGGATTCTCCAGAGAGAGTTTCATGTCATAAGGTCAAAGGTCAAAAGGTCAAAGGTTAGGTGAAAATGTTGCAATATCACTTTTCTCGCAAATGGTTCAATGTATCTTCATGGAACATGGTACATATGCATGTACTGACTGGCAGGGATTATCTAGGGAATTTAGGGGTCATGGGTCAATAGTCAGGGGTTCAAAGGTCAAGGTCAACTCCTCAAAATGTTACTATTGTATTTCCCTCATACATGTATACTAGTATATGCAATGATTGCATTATTAGTTTTAAAAGTGTTTAATATATACTTGATGGAGATTCTCTTGGAAATTTCCAGCCAGAAGGTCAAAGGTCAAAGGTTAAGGGTCAAAGGTCAGGTTTAAATGAAAAAAAAATATTTTGTACTGTAATTACACTCTTTCTTCATACCTTGAAAATTATACTCAATGCATAAACTTATAATAAGGTCGGTCAGAAGTCAAGTAAAAATTTTCAATTCCCCAAATATGTGTACCTGCACTCTTTAATAGACAATTATAGCAAACCCAGTTCGTGGAAAGTGAAAATTCAAGATATTTCTGACAAACCTGTTATTTCGATATTTTGCCAGTTATGTGAAACTGTCATCACACATTGTCAAGACATTGTACTATACACCTATTGGGAGAATCATGCATTATGGCGGAGGCATCAGTCGCCGTAGCGACATTTCTAGTTCTGCAACTGTTCTGAAAATTAACAGGCAATCATATTCACATTTTTGGGGCAATTCAATTCTGAAATGACTGCCAGTATCTTATTCAAATCTTAACCCGTTGGAGATGATTCCCACGAATACTTGGCAGGTGTCTATTGGAAATGCGTGTTGTAAAAAAGATGGCAACATAGTTAAATCAGTCTGTCCACAACAGGTTATTCTTAATCAAACTTATCTGTCAGTTAATTTTCTCACAAAAAATGTAGAGAAATCTGAATTGAATTGAATTGAATCAAATCATGACCAGGTGATATAATACTTATGCTAGCAACAGACTTTGAGTCTATGAGTTATTGTGAACCAAAGTCATTCCATTCTTTTGCTGATCTTTTCCATGCAGTGCTGAAAAGGCAGCAGGCGCAGGAGAGCATCTACCAGGCCACCACCCTCCAACCTTCCCAGCCCTCTGGGTCAGGCTCCCTGGACCACCTGCCTCGGACTCAGCGGGTCAAAGCCTGCAAAAAGCTGCGACAGGAGCAGCTCAAGCGATACTATGAATGCGAAAAGGGTGAACATGAGAAAAGTAAGAGTTCCGATACCATTCTCTAATTCTTCAGTGACACAAATTTCAGACATCGCCAATGTTCGTAGCATGCTGAAACTTTCACTTTAAATTTCAAGGGGAAATTCAGTCCAAATATAAGTCTGTCTGATAAAAAAGAGTAAAATCTTGAGAGTTTAGTGGTAAAAACTTGACTAAAATGGGATGAAAAAATAAGGAAGTTATGACATTTTGAAGTTTTGCTAATTTCTGCAAAACAGTTCTTGCACAGCGAATATGAATATGCAAATGATTGAGCTAACCATTTCATAACCTCACAATTTTCAATTGATCGTGTACAAAAAAAAAATGATGAAAATTCATTGTTTCTGTCACTGAAGTCTGAAACATGATGCTAGTCCTGGTTGAACAATTTCAGAGTAGTCATCATAAAGATATATATCACTGCTTTGAGCCTCAGGCATAATTGCATTTGATTAAAAAACTGGAAATTTCACTATTCTATGTACAAACTATATGGCAAGATGTTAGGGGATGACATGCTCACTTTGCCATTTGCATATTATTGACCGGTCAAGAACTGAAAAAATGAAAAAATCCTGAAAAATCAGCAAAACTTCAAAGTGTCATACCTTCCTTATTTTACACCCGATTTCAATCAAAATTTTACCATTGAACTCGTAATATTTCACTCTTTCTTATCAGACTAACTTATATTTGGGTTGGACTTCCACTTTAATTAGTCAGGATAAATTGTTATAGGAATAAACTGCACAGAAGCACAGAATTGTTTTCTGGTGTCAGTCATGTATGTGTATTTCTCACTGTTAACACTGTGCAACAGATAATCTGCGCATAATTGTGCGTTTCCCATTAGCAGATTCACGAAGGATAAGGTATGGGATTATGAGAGTCTATGTCTACACAGCATAGTCCTGATCTCTTCAAATTGTGATTCATTCTTATAGGATATTTGTGCAATCTTCTTCCGTTTTCCAAACTTCCCTTTTCCAAGGTATTCTGTGAAATACAGAAGAGACTGCAATGGTACACTAGGCACAATTATTCAGTGTCTTTCTTTAGTTCTCTTTTCTGCATTGTAGTGAATACAAAAAACATTAGCTTTTTCCCAGTTTGTTGTGCACTGTATGTGCAGAGAGGCATGAATCCTCCACATTCTGTGGGGGTTTTTCTGGCAGCTCTGTTATTCTAAGACCAGATGATTTATGACAATCTTAAGAAGTCACAACATGGCAAAACTGAAGTGAAGAATTACCCACTCACTGACCAAGATCATAGAAGTTATGAGATATCCCACAGTTTAACCCCTCCTTCCCTTTGGTGTATGTTTTGATCTCCATTCATAGTTCAGAGCTGTCTATAAAATGTTTTTATATTGTTACTTCAGTTTAGAGGTATTCGGATATGTTTTGGTGAATGGTTTGTTTATTTTCATCATAGCTTTATGATCTCCAGGGTTTTATAGTTGGAACCACTGTGCATTGGTGCAGTGGAGAAAGCACTAGACTCGTAAACAAGAGTTCCAGATTTCAATTCCTACAAAGGTCCTTCCATCCTTGGACATTGGTTGTTGCCCACACTTTACCACACAACTCCTGTTGTGTGAAAATGGGTGCCTCGAATGCCAGTGAAAAGCAGTCACGAAGACAGGACTCACCTTAAGAGTAGAGCTTAAACTGTTGACTGGATGATAATAAATCAACCAAAATCAAAAGTCATTACCATTATTGTTGCCAGTATTTTTCCATCATTGTGAATTTGTGATTATTATTGGTTCTTTTTTTCAGTTGGTCGCAGACTGTCTGGCAGACGCGCGACCCCAAACAGCAAGGGGGCAGTGGTCAACTTTGACATCGCCAACAAACTGAGGGATGCGGTCACCCGTTTCGATGACAAAGAAGGTGAAAACAGGAATAAGTGTTCCCCAATTTTTGTCCCCGCCGAACGAGTTCGAGCAGGGGACTATGAAACGGGCTCCGTACGTGTGTGTGTCCGTCCGTGCGTCCGTCCGTGCGTCCGTTCGTGCGTCCGTCCGTGCGTCCGTCCGTGTGTGCGTCCGTGTGTGATCAAAATGTTCAAAATGCTACTCCTTCGCCATTTCTAACCCGATTTTGATTCTGTTTGCTTTATATGATAGCACTACATGGGAGCTTTGAAACTTCTACACAGAATTTCAATTGTGACCTTTGACCTTGACCTTTGACCTATATTGTACATTTTGCTTCAAAATGCTACTCCTTCGCCATTTCTTACCCGATTTTGATTCCGTTTGCTTTATATGATGGCACTAGGTGAGGGCTTCAAAATTTCTACACAGAATTTCGACCTGTGACTTCTTTGACCTTTGACCTTGATTTTTGACCTATATTGTACATTTTGCTTCAAAATGCTACTCCTTCGCCATTTGTAACCCGATTTCAATTCCGTTTGCTTTAAGTGATGGCACTAGGTGAGGGCTTCAAAACTTCTACACAGAACTTTGACCTTTGACTTCTTTGACCTTTGACCTTGATTTTTGACCTATATTGTACATTGCCTACAAAATGCTACTCCTTCGCCATTTCTAACCCGATTTTGATTCCGTTTGCTTTATATGATGGCACTAGGTGAGGGCTTCAAAACTTCTACACAGAATTTTGACCTTTGACTTCTTTGACCTTTGACCTTGATTTTTGACCTATATTGTACATTTTGCTACAAAATGCTACTCCTTTGCCATTTGTAATCCGATTTCAATTCCGTTTGCTTTAAGTGATGGCACTAGGTGAGGGCTTCAAAACTTCTACACAGAATTTTGACCTTTGACTTCTTTGACCTTTGACCTTGATTTTTTTTACCTATATTGTACATTGGCTACAAAATGCTACTCCTTCGCCATTTCTAACCCAATTTCGATTCCGTTTGCTTTATGTGATGGCACTAGGTGAGGGCTTCAAAACTTCTACATAGAATTTTGACCTTTGACTTCTTTGACCTTTGACCTTCATCTTTTTACCTATATTGTACATTTTGCTACTAAATGCTACTTCCGGCGGGGACATATATTACGCACCGCGTAATTTCTACTTTTCCTTGTTGTACCAAGTACTACCTTGTCAATTGTTTGTCTTTGTGTGTGTGTGTGTGTGTGTTAGTGTATCTTAGTTTGCTTTGCAGTTGTATGGATGTCTGGAAGCAGTTGTGGCTGAAATGCTGATCAGACAACTGCCAGAAAGCTGACATCTGAATCTTGTGAAGTATGTACAGTGTGTATTGGTGAGTCTTAGATCAGATGATTCCGTGGTTGAAATGCCGATGGAAAGCCATGGTAGTGTTAATTCTGTATGTGCCACATTTAGAATCATGGATAATTTATTATGCAAAGGTTTAGATTATGATTTGTTTCAGCCAAAGGTTATTAGGTGATACGCTATCAGCGTATCACCTATTGTGATTGTCAAAATCTCTCTTTATTTTTTTTATTCTTCTTTCTTTCTGGACAATTTTGTGTCGTCAATATCTCAACAATGACATTACGGAATGACATGAAATTTTCAGTCAACATGTCTCATAACAATATCTAGCCACAATAAGGTTTTCATGACAGTAACATATCTATGACGTCATTTAGGCGCCATTTTGTGATTTTCGGACCTTGTCACATGATCGATCATAACTTCATAACTAGATGTAATTTCTGCGTCATTTTCGGTGGACATAAAGTTCAGGTCACGCTCTATCTTACTTTTTAACGCTAGTTACCCAGGTCTTCATTACGCGCGCGTAAGAGCGCGTCAAAATTTTAAAAGGCTCAAAACGACTTCCCAATGGGAAATCTCGAAGTTTCAGACAATTTTAAGCGTTTCAAACATTTTCTCGCGTGCGCGTCCGTCCGCGCAATTTCGCGCGCAGAGGGCGTAACCAACATGAAAATGCAATTTTTTTGACTGATTTGGATTCCTGATACTTTGAGTAACAATATCCACTGATTTCCGATCGATGTTGACCTATAACAAAGGAATGCGCTGGCGTCAAAGTTGAAATTTCGTGTGCGCGTCTATGTGGAAATATAGCGAAAAACATGTCTTTGTTTATTTCGCAATAGCTCTTTAAAAAGTCCGTTGACCCTATGTTTTTATTGCATATTACAAAAGCATATGAATTGGAAATAACGTTTCAAGTATCAATATTTCCCGAAATACATTATGACGTCATCATATCATCATCTGAAATCAAAAAAGTGGAATTAATTTTTTTGAGGTACTGTTTCTAACATTCATTTGCTCGTATCTCTGTTGTTTAAGCTCAATATTATCCCAAATTCACATATGTTGTACTTTTAACATTTGCCTTTCAAGTCCATGTCATGGTTTTGAAATTTGATGACGTTATCATACTTTAAATTGTGATTAAAAGTAAAGATGTAAAATCGGACAAGTTTACGTGTTATGTCTATGGGAAGTGATTTTTTTTTAAACCATCCATTGACTTGACAACGTTTAAGCAACTTTATCTCAGCTGATTTTGCTTCATTTCCTCTGAAATTTAAGTATGTTGTAGCTGAGACAATAAGCTGCAGTTATCATGCATTTTGTTCTTTGAAATCTTCTCATGAGGTTGACAATTTTGCAGTTTAAAACTGAAAATGAGAATGGAATGTGGACGAATCGATTCCTGATTCATCTTTCACATACATAAGTTTACGTTCCTCATATTTTCTCGTCGAGACGTATGGCCGAGTGGTTAAAGGCGCCGTCTCAGAGACGTGAGGTTGCACTCGTGCAGGTTCGAACCCCACAAGATCACGAAACAAAATACCTAGCTATTTTACTTTTTTTTTCTTCAATGGTGTATTACACATTCGTCCATGTAGAAATTACGTTCGTATATAAACGCACCTATACACACACACACACACACACACACACACACAATATCCCTCTGTTTTGTGTTGGAGACCACATTGCTTCGACTGCTGCAGAATGTTGCATCCTGACTCTGTCAAATAGTATGTAATGACGACAACGGAGGTGTTGTACTTTGAGCAATTGTCTTTCAAGTCCATGTCATTGTTTTGTACTTTGATGACGTCATCACACTGAAAATTGTGATTAAAGGCAAGGTATCAAAATCAGCCGATTATAGGTTTTATGTCTGCGGGACGTATTTTTCCGAAATTGCCAGAAATGGCACAGCGACCTCAGTCGTTACAAGGCCGCATTTCCTTCTAGCAATGCAATACATGTTCACGCGGCCACAATTGTTGAGTGGGCATTGACTTTTTCCCCCTGTAATATCTATACATTTTTTTTTCGGCCTTACCGTTTCCGTGGATGTCCCGTGGCCGAGTGGTTAGAGAAACCGTTTTGCATGCACGCTCAATATAACTTCAAGGTGCCTATATCACATTCTTTTCTTTGTCGATCACAGATGACCGACATCTGATGACCCCAGGCGTATCACCTAACTCGTCAGTGTGACGAGTTTCATGTCTCGTTTTAATTGTTTTTCATTATTAGTAGTATGATTATTATAATCAAATTTGATAGTCATTTCTATCACCATCACTATTATCATCATAAGTACAGAAGTGGAAAAGGAACATGTGGTCAGAAAATGATGATGATGATGATGATGATGAAGATGAGGATGACATTGAAAATGATGGTTGTAAGCTCCTGGGGCATTTTAATGAAGCTTTTTGTCAGATATTTTTTTTCTAACAGACTATAATAAGCAACTGAAATATTTGCATCTGATTGGCAAAGAGCAAATTTGTCAGGAAAAACATCCAACAAAACACCCCCACCCCCAATAGTTTTGGTGTTGAATAAACGTAACAAAACACAATGAAACTTTTGATGATGTCTAGTCACTGGAGAGGCATTAATGAGGCAGTGAGTGTGATTTAGCATCATATATTTAATGTTTATTTGCTATTCTTTAGATGCCTGGTAGGGTTGCTGCACTTTTCTACACAGAAGGGATATGGGATCAATTTGTGTAGGTTATGTGAGTTTGCTATTTTGTTTGAAATTTTCAAGTTTTTTTTTTTTTTTGCCACTGGTAAGACTGTCCTTTTGTTCATTGAGAGAATGACAATATCTTTTCCAAGATTCCTTTCATGTAGATTTTGCTGACATGGCTAAAATTTGCATACTTTTGTACAGTGTATGATTGTTAGTATGCAGTTATACACTTAAATTTTTGCAGTGACACGTTACCAAGGTTATATAATTAGGGCAAGAAGGCTGTCAAGATATCACACATTTGTGAACTAAATCACATAAATGTAAAGTCTACCTGGCATTGTCTTTGAACTTGAGTACAGTTTAGCTGTGGCTTTGATTCACAATCTTTCCCTGTTAAAGGTGCAGTTTACCTTTGGGAGCAGTGATTTCAAAACTGTTCAAGATATCATATTTGATGCATATGTGTAGGTCTGTTGTATCACAAAAATCCTACCATAAACAAAAAAAAAAAATCACAATAAAGCCTTAGATATAAGGAGATATCAGTGTTTTTCTCACTAAACCATAACTGTAGATGGTTTAGTCTGGAAACATTTTTATCATAACTATTGTTCACATTTTGTATATTTATCAATACTTACCATCGATTATACGGATTCAAATTTTTACAGTGCTTGTTTCTATGCCTAGCTCGTATTTCAGAACTACTTGAGAGCACTAATCAGCTGGTTTTGTTTCATCTGCAAATGGTAAATTATGCCTTTAACTTATTTCATGTGCAAGTTAGTGTAGGATTGTGTCTTTTTCTTATTAGATCTTTCCCAAGCAGGATGCTGTTATTTGTGACCTTGGTATCAGCTTACCCACAAGCACTTATCACTCAACTACTGCGCTTTACTGATTTGCAAATAGTCGTTAACAGTTTCACAAGTAATCCTGCGGTACCCCAAAATTCCCCAGTTGTCGCACAAACAGTCCCCCACTAGAGCTTCTGTACTGTATGTACAGTATTATTACTCGGCATCATGTCAGCTACGATCTGTAGATATGCGTACAATTGTGTGAGCAGTGCTTTGTGATATCACTGATTGGCGATTACGTAATGATTCAGCCGCCTTGGTGTCTCCTCAGTCAGCTGCCATTTTTGGTATTGGAGGCGGGAAGAATTTATTGGTTTTGGGAGCAAACTGTAAAATCGCAAATGTTGTGTCATCACCTCCTGTATACTGTAGTGTTTATAAGGGGACTCAATTCGCAGCATGAAAAGGTGTTGTGTATCTTTCCAGCATTCCTGCACCGTTACTGTCTAAATGAAGTGCATGAGTCTGTTTAAATGATTTGGATATGTGTATGACTGCAGATTTCTCTGTTACTTTTGATAACTAGCCTGATTTTCCTTTAGACCCCGTTTACAGTGCGGGGCCGGGCTCGGCCGCGGCTCGGCTGCGGCCGAGCCCGGCCTCAATTGCGCGGCCGAGACCCCGTTTACAGTGCGAGGCTCGGCCGCGCTTTTAATTCAAACCTTTCAATATTTTGTCGTAGTGGCGCTCTGCTTGTAAACAAACGTAATTTGGTATAGCCTGGTTTTCAGACCCTTTGCCAACTGAATTCCGTGGCGACGAAGTCGCCGTTCGGGCAAAGGCCTTTGCCAAAGGAAAAATCCTTTGCAGGACAAAACCACCTTAAACTATACTAGTTTTCCACGTTGAGGGGGTTAATATCGTGAATAGCGAAATAGTACGGGCAGAGGGTCTGGAAGCCAGACTAAAATTGGCCGCGCATTTGGCCCAGTTTGCGTTTACACCAAGAAGAGGCCGGGCTCGGCCGCGGCCGAGACCACCTCCAGAGCGAGGCCAAATGCGAGGCCAATTTTGGCCTCGCATTTGGCCTTTTGCGTGTTTACACTGAAGCGGGGCTGGGCTCGGCCGCGGCTCAGCCGCGGCCGAGCCTCGCACTGTAAACGGGGTCATAGATTAGATATTTTCAGTGATTTACTGTTTGCTTTGATTAGTAGTGTTTAACTTGGACATATTTTTATCAAATAGTATAGGACTGTATATAACAGATATGAGAGTCGAATATATTCATATACATTTTGCTCAACTTTAATTTGAAATGCACGAACCTCCTGAACTGTGTATCAAACAAAAATGTAACCTGCTTGGCACGAGCTGCCAATTTAGTGTTAACCATTAGCACTTTAAGGATTCCACCCTTGTGTCTGCTAGAGGGCACTGTTTAAAAACTTTGCTGTACAAGATTAGACAATCAGTGATTGAGACATTGACTCAGCATCTACTTGCTTCAATACTGTAGGGGCAAGAAAATATTAACAATGATCAGAGGAAGACTTGGGTGAGATTTAAAGACAGAGGTTCATATTAAAAAAAAAAAAAGGATATGAGGGATGAGGAAAAATCCCTGACAATAAAAAACAAGACATGTAGAAAAGAAAACTTTGTGAGGAAAAAGATAGAGATAATGACTGAAAATGCAAGGTAATGATAGTGACTGTAGGGTGAAATTACTGAAATGAGTGTTTTACTGTGACATTGATTATAATGATAATGCAAAATGATGATTATGGTAGTAAGTTGTAATTCAGAATGAATGATAGTGACTGTAGGGTGAAATTACTGAAATGATTGTTATACTGTTACATTGATAATATTGATACTACAAAATGATGATTATGGTTTGCAGTAAGTTGTAATTCCGAATGAATTTTCATATTAAATGTAGATAGTAATCATAATACAGTGATAATTTCAGAAATTATTTAGAACTATTATTATTATTATTATTATTATTATTATTATTATTATTATTATTATTATTATTATTATTATTATTATTATTATTATTATTATTATTATTATTATTATTATTATTATCATTATTATCATTATCATATTATTATTATTATTATCATCATCATCATTGATCTTTGTCATGAAAAGAAGATGTCTAAGGAGAAAAAGAAAAGAAGAAGAAGAAATAGAAATGAGTCAATGAACAATCATCTTGATGAGAGATGGGGATAGATATTTGAATTTGAAGGCAGGTTTATACACAACACCACAGTAGTTACACTTTTTCATATCTTCACAAAATTTGCATGGAATCAGGAGATTAGAAAAAAAAAATGAACGAGGTAGTGTATAGAGCTGGAGATATTTCAGCATGGTACGGTAATATTTACCACCAATGCCATTCCATTCCATCAACACAGCTGCTTGCGCAAGTGGCAAAATAATTGAGTCAATTTCCATCACAGTCTAAGCAGTGAAGGATACCTACTGTGTTCTTAGTTTCCATGGCAACAGTCCAGGAGATGCTTAGGAGTAGCTCACAAAAGTGTTTTCTCCTCCCCCCCCCCCCTTCTCATTACCATTCATACTAAAATGCCAATCCGTCTGCATTGGCTCTTGCAAGCATAGATGCATTTTTGTAAAGTACAAAAGTAAGGTTGGAGAGTTTTTAATTTCCTTGACAGATACTGCAAAGATTGAGTGGATACATGTGAAAATGAATTTCCTGTGATCATGTTGTGTCTCTCAAAAATGGAATGTATACGTGTGCATAAGATGCAGTGTCATTCAAAGGGTATCTTTTTTGTTCACTCTCTGTTTGTGTGTTTTTGTAAAGGAACCAGTTGGCAGTTAGCTCATTGACATACCCCCTGTTCAGACGCAAGCCAGTTTATACCTAAACTCGATAAAGAAACGACGTATAAAGAATCATCGTATAGCCGACAGACTGTTCAAATGCTAATTTCGACTATTCCGGAAAAATGTCATATAAATGTGCAGTTTCTCATTGCGCATGTTGTTATGGTCATGAGTGACAGGTATAAGGTCACCTTTCGTGCTCGCTCCCATTAAGCCCCGCCCAGTTATACCGTTCTATGATCACCGTACGTTCAGATGCACAATGGACACGATGGAATGCTGATTCGTTATCGAGTTTTAGTTCGAAAGAAGCTCTGATCGTCATTTCGCTATATGTTGAACAATTTACATCGTTTCGTTAGCATTCAGACATATAAATTCATCATATAGATATACCGTTTTGGTATAGCTATACTGTTGTAGTATAAATTTTTTGCTTCTGAACACCCTGATACTGGATTGTGTGGTTACTGACATACTGGATTGTGTGGTTACTGATAACTTCAGCTCTTTTTTTTTTTTAGGGAAGACTCACTCGATAATCATTGCAAGATCAGTATGGCTTATATTTTGGTGACGATGAAGATGTAAGCTGTCAACACTTTTGACGAAAAAGGAGTTCAAGACCACGATGGAAATCACACATATCCTCACAAACTTCCAGGTGGTCTCTTGTCTTAGGTTCGTAATGCTTTGAGGAAGGAACTTGGCACCAACTTGACCTTGGGTGTGATGGAGTAGTTGTCAGATAGCAAGGTAGATGGAAGGAGAAATATAGAAAGGAGAGATAGAGAAGAGAGAGAGACTGAATGGAGAAAGGGATAACTACAGAAAGAGAGATGTAGAAACATAATATACTGTAAAACATGATGTACATGTATTCGCGGCATGAATTTTTTGCGAATTGGAGCCGACGGCCTTTTTTGCGGCATGAAATTTTCGCAAGCTGCCACTGGCATTCAATGTATATAGTGTAGACAAGAACTTTCGCGTGCATTTTAATTTCGCGAATCTTGGCGCTCGCGAAATTCGCGAAATTAAAATACATGCGAACATTCCTCGTTTTACAGTAGATGTAGTAGACAGAGAGAGGGATAAAAGAGATAGGTATCGGGAGAAAGAGGTAGGGATATAAAGAATTGTTTTTAGAAAAAGAAATAGTTTGATGTATTAATAAGTAGATAGAGAGAAAGAGATATAATGGAGACAGAGGTTGATGTATAGTGAGATAGGTTTAGAAAGAGAAATACATAGATGTATATAAACAGAGAAAGAGATGGAATGAGAAAGAAAAAGAGATAGGTGTCGGGGAAAAAGAGTAGGGAGACAGAGGTTGGTAAGAGAGGTTTGGAAATATAAGTAGAGATGGAGAAAAATAGAGATAAAAATAGAGAGAGAAAAGAGATAGGTATAGAGAGAGAAAGAGAAGGGATCAAGACAGAGAATGGTGGAGAGGGTTGGAAAGAAGAATGATGTATAAAAAGAGATAGAGACGGAGATTTGTGCAGGGGGAAAGAGAGAGGAGATTGAGGTAGAGGCAGAAAAAGGGATGTTTAGATGAAGAGAGTAATAGAGGGAAAAGGGACATGTAGAAAGAGAAGTTCCATGAGGGGGAGGAAGAAAGGTGTAGAAAGAGGAATGTATAGATGTACAGATATAGGGAGAGGGGGTTAAGACGTGTAGAGGGGAATGATAGAGGAGTGTGATGTAGACGGAGCAAGCAAGGTCTAGGTAGAGAGAGAAATGGGGGGAGAAAGGGACAGAAGGAGAAGGATGAAGAAAGGTGGGAGATAGAGAGGAAAGATAGATGGAGACAGGAAGGAGAGATATAGAGAAGAGATGGAATTGAAAGAGGAGGGAGAGACAGAGCTAGAGAAGAGACAGATGGATAGGGAAAGATGAACCTGTTGAGGATGAGCTGATCTTGCTATAACGCGCATTATTCATAGTTACCTGCTCAAGTAAACTTGGAATTAGTCTTCAATGGGTTAATATATAGGAAGGATGATTGATATCCATATACTGTAAAAGTGGAAATTTTTGCGTATTTCGCACAACTAGAAACTAGCGCGAAAATAAAAGCACGCGAATATTTTTGCTTGCCATATGTCCCTGTGCGTGATGTCTTGATTCCATGGAATTGAAAACACGCGAAATGCTTCTTACCTGGCCAAGCGCAAAAAATTAGTCGCGCGAAAATATCCACTTTCACAGTAATAGAAAGGGAGGAAAATGATAACTGTATGAAGTGCTTTGGCTTTATGAAGTGAAGTTTTAGCTTTTGCAAATAATATGTTATGGAGTGAAGGAATGATCTTAATCCCTCTTTCATAGCCTATTGTTTGTATTGTCCTTTAAAATTACATTAAAAGTTTTATGATTATCAAGATTCAGTTCCAAATGCAACTTTTTAACTAAAATTAATTGAAAGAATTATCACCCATCTTTGTCATTAAGTGTCTCACTTTTCTATTTCTACCATATTCACCCAAATTATAAATTTTAACTACACAGTCTTGGTGTTCTTACATCTGTATCTCCTTGCAATCATAATTTCTTATTGGTGCTCTCTGTTTTGTTTTTCTGTCCATTTTTTTTTTTTTTGTTACATGGCTTTCTTCTTTTTGTCTGGTGTGTGTTAGCGTTGATATTTCTCAGTTTGGATTTTCGCTGGTATTGTGCAAGTCATATTTCAATGCTGCTGATATAAGTTATCACTATATCTTTGAAAGGTGATATCTTCAAAAGATATGAAAGTGTTTTATTTTAACATTATAGTGGATTCATCAGATTCATCACATTCTTTCGTTACTCACAGGAACAATTTTATTTGTTTGCACTGGTCTTTCCTCATAGGTTTTGGGGAAAGTCCATGGCAAAAGTGACTGTTTGTTTGTTTGTTTGTTTTTTTCTAAAATCTTTCCTTTTTTGCAGAGTCAACAAAGAGAACACTATTAGGATGGAGTTTGTGATGTTTTTATCTGTCCCGTCTTTTTT
The DNA here is from genome assembly GCF_964275005.1 of Diadema setosum. Classification (NCBI taxonomy): domain Eukaryota; kingdom Metazoa; phylum Echinodermata; class Echinoidea; order Diadematoida; family Diadematidae; genus Diadema; species Diadema setosum. The sequence goes on from NC_092705.1 coordinate 24,665,664, forward strand.
TCTTCTTTCTGCATTCGTGCATTCCTTTTTGTGTAGTTTAGACATATTGTGCTGTTGTGGTCATCTGCTCATAGCATTGACTACAATGAATATGGCTTGGAGAGAGAAACTGTTCATTCCATCAGAGCTTAACCCATTGAGGACTGGCTGATTTTGCTACGACATGCATTTCCCATAGACACCTGCCCGAGTATACTAGGGACTCGGTCTCACCGGGTTAAGCTATCTGTACTCTTTCCTAAAAAATTCATTCATTCTTCACCCACACGTATGGTAGTATGAGGGCAACAAGTTACAGTATATAAAGGTCAACATGTGATGGAGGAATGCCTTTTGTGTTATTCTCTGGTGCATGCTTTTTCCATGTTTCAGACAGCCTGTCTCTGAGGCAGTAAGTTACATTGATGTATACTTCCAACTCTCTCCGCTTGTGTATGCCTTTTACTGACATACGTATCTTCTGAGGGGTTGTATGAGAAAAAAGGCAGATTGTGCGTGCGCATTGCTATTCAGACTGATGTGCTAGTTGTTAATCAAGACTGGGTACAGGTGGGACACAGACGATCTGGTGTCTGGAAGAAAGGCTAATCATCTGATCTGTTGGTGGTGGTGTTGTTTCGTTTCGACGTGCTCTGCACAGATGTGAGTGTCTGCAGCATGGCTAATGTCATCACTTGCGAAATTCTCTCACTTAGCAGGAGAAAGTTGACAAGCCTCTCAATCATTCCCCATATTCAGCACAGTTAATGACTAGGCTCCCTCGCCCAGACCCTTTTACCACTGCGAGGACAGGTTTGCCGTACAGCCAGGCAGTTGTCAAATGCCGAAGAGTGTTTCATCACCTGCAGGTTAAAACTGTGGCTTCGGGTCACATGAATGGTCGGGCAAAAGATTTGATATCAGCTGTTTGCATAACATTGCATTCATCTCTTCACTCTGCTATACGCCGAGAGTGTTTACGGAAGCGAAACTAGTTACAGCGACTGGTTGTAGCTGCTCATTAACTGTACCAGGAAGGGGGCGACATCCCTCTCCAGCTAAAGCAATTTTCTCCCTTTCCTCTTTTCCCTCCAATTTTTTTTTTCCTCCTTTTACTTTCTCAGACAACTTTCTCCAAGTCATGTCATGAGCATCACCGTATTGAGGAGAAAGACAGTGAAAAAAGGTTAAAAAAAAAGAGAAAAAACTGTGAGCTCATGCTCAGGACTAATCTGCAGGTGCAAATTTGAGTATAGAGGAAGAGTACCTCAGTGAGATTATGCCACAGTTTTTCTTTTTCCCGGAGCAAACTCTAGGTGGGATATCTTCCATAGGGACTATATCTGATCCAGGATATGGACCGTACAGGGACTTTTCCTCGTGGCCGGCCCACCTCTAACATAGAAACATAAAAGTCAATTCGATTTGCTACAAATTTGTGTCTGCTCCATCGTATCTGTAAACGAAGGAAGACTTGGATTCCTATTTGGCACATTTCAGTGACGAGCATTGACCCCACCCGGAAACGGAAGCAATTTGTGTATGTGCGTGTGTGTGTGTATTAGTGAGGAGCGACACTGTATCCCAGGCAGTGATAACATTCTTGGAGGATATGTCCTTGCTGTTAGCAACACATAGGAAAAGTTGCCAAATTTGTGGTTGGTGTCAAGGTGTGAACACAAATAATCGTTAATGGTGATCAGCTTTAAGAGGATTATGATCTCAGCTTATGATCACATCAATTCTTGTTGTCTCTTGTAATGTAGATTTAGTGGCATTTGCATTAAATTGAAGCCACTGGAGTACATAGTGCCTATGCCTATTGTTGTTCTAGGATAAAGGATTATAAATTTGAATTTCAGACATTATTGTCCTGCTTATCTTGGCATATCTCTACTTTTCTGTTTACCGCTGGGGAAAAAAAACCAAAACATTCTTGACCTTGGAGGCTTGCCATACGTTTGCCATCTCTCTAGTGATGATTGAAGTTAGATTGATGTGGGTTTAAGGTTTGGGCTTTGCAATGGGAGTGTTTCAAGCGGAGGTACAGGATTTAGAGGGTAGAGGGAAAAAAATTTCCTGCAGGAATCTGGATATCCTTTGGAGGCAGCTGCTAGTGGTTGATTGATGAATATTCATGAGATGAACTAAGGCCTGCAATAGTAAATATATAACTAAGTTTGCGCGGTTTGTGCTTTTTATTGAGTATAGTTTGACAACAGACACCACAGCAAGAATCATACATTTGATCATATTTATTTTGCTGAAATCACATTGGGGTATAAAGTCTAAATGCATAAATGTCCTTTGTCTTTTAGATGTGGAAAGTTTTATTCATGTTTTGTGTGAAAATTGTATTTTTCTTTTGTTTTTTTTTCCACTACCTCAAGCACTTTTTTTTTAAAGAACAAGAAAAAGAAGAGAACATGTTTAGATGGAACTCTTGAGACTAATGCAACAGATACACAATTTTGATGAGGAATAGGTGTCACATTGTGCTTGATATTTCCTCATGCATGGTTTTTGATTGGGAAAACTTATCCACCAGCTGGATATGAATGCAGTACTGCTTTTGTACAAATTATCATTCATGTGGGACACATGAACAATAATATATTCAAGTTAACATGTAGGTTTGTGTGAAGGAAACAAGGACAAGATCGTGGTATTTGTGTTAACAGTTTTACAGTGTAATAGCTTTAATAAATGTATCTCTAGGCAGTCAGAAATTGATAACTTTCACCTTCAAAACAAGAAGGCTACAAATGTCACAGTGATATGACTTGTGTCCATGTATGATTTCTTACTCCTGCTATCTAGATATTTCTGAACATTTGTGTGATCATGCTCCTTTCTTCTAGATTAATCTGTTGCTTCAGGTCGTTTCACAGAGTTCATCTCAGTGTACACTAATTCTCACTTCCAATACCCCAACCTCCTAGTTTTCTCCACGGGAATATTTTTGTCGAAACAAAAGCGAGGAAACGATCAATTTTCCACAAGGAGACCTGACCCAATTTCAAACACCGTTGAGGACGGGATATTTCTCATTTGAGAAAGTTTGTAATATGAGTGCCACGACACGATTACTGTTAGGATTGGAGGAACTACTTCCCCCTACGATCAAGGTCAGAGGTACTTAGTTTATCCATGGGTTCATCCACCGAGTCATCTGTCATGACCCTATCAAAGTAAGACACCACTCTAAGAAAGTTGACTTCCTCCCTTCAGACACAAAATATTTATATCAAACCCCGTAAAGAAATGCTGTATCAAATTTTCATTGTACAGCCCAGACCAATAGTGACCAATTAGAAAAAAAAAAATATTTTGTATAGATGTGCAGGTTTCCACTGCTTTTAGAATAACAAACCTTTAGAATATAATGAACCATATTTCATTTTAGGATTAGGGAGCCTTCGGAAGAACGAACATCACCCCCTAAAATCAACCCAAAAGGTAAGTGTGGGTGATATGAGTTGGAAAAGTCCATTTTCCTGAAAATGACTGATATCATCATGTCTGTCTTTAAAGTGGTGCTTGTTGATTTTTTTTTTTTTTTTTTTGGGGGGGGGGGATGAATTTCAAATCATATATATCTGTATTAATGGGATATAACATTGAAAAACTGCACTGTTAAATAGCTGAGAACTTTGACAAAGGGTTCTGGTTTTGTTTTTGTTTTGTTTTTTTAACCCGTCGAGGACGAGTCCCGAGTATACTCGGGCAAGCGTCTATGGGAAATGCGTGTTGTAGCAAAATCAAACCGTCCTCAACGGGTTAAACATGTCTCTTCTTTTTCAGTCCAAGGAATAACCGTAGGTGGGACAAACAGTTTGGAAAAATAATTTTTAGTGTGGCCCTGACATTTATGTTTATGAATTTTATCAAGATAAGGAATTGCTCAACAAACAGCTGATGATCTCATTCTTCTAGAGGAGCCCTTTTTATTAGTTTTTATTTGGGGGAAGGGATATTATTGGCATTATTGGTGGTAGGTTAAAGGAGGGGTAGGGGGTGATCTTTAAGCATCTCAGGACGACCAGCTCAGGAAGCAGGCAACACAGAACACGGGCAAGTTAAAGGGATGGTCTAGTGTTGTTTGAGATGGGAATTCAGGTATTAACTTTATGTGAGATGATTAAAAACCCTAAAATGAAATATCAACGAGTATACAATTCTCATAGGAATCAAAAGCTTATTTGATGAAAATTGGTTTTGAAATGGCTAAGATATTTGAAAACAAAGTGATCCTAATGAAAAGTGGGACCAGCCTTTCATTAGGACCAATTTGTTTTACTTTGTTCTTGAATATCTCGGCTATTTCAAAACTGATTCTTATCAAATGAACTTTTAATTCCTCTTAGACTTGTATGCTCTTTGATATTTCATGGCATAGTTTCTAATTATCTTACAAAAAAGTTAAAGCCTGAATCCCAACTTAACCAAAACTATATCATCCCTTTACCTTCGGCGAGAGCTCTTCCTCTTCCAAGATGACTAATGCTTGTCACAGCCCATCAGGTAGGCTAATCAATTTCTTGCCTGGCCTTTTTTTTCCATCTCCGTGGTAACGTTCATATCTTTACTCCATAAAAAACTTTCCCAGAAGTTCGTGTGACATTTTTGCTCCTTTTTCTTCCCCATCATTTGTGGAATGTTAAAGTGACTCTGATTGGTTTAGAAGCTGTGCTGTTTTCCTCTTTTGGTAAATGCTGGGTAACATGTCTTTGGAAGAATATGAAATGTGTTGCAGTAGTAACATTGAAGTCATATCAATTTGAGCCTGTGTTTTGTATCTATAACAAGGAATAATTTGCAGTGTCCAAAGCAATCATTCAAATACCCTAGTTTCTCATCAGTGATGAGTGCCAAAAAATGAAACAAAACAAAACACTGCAATCATGCTGCATAAAATATCTGTACTGGTGTGACAAAAAATTAGAATAATACCAGATATGGCTTGTGTGTTTGTCTGATCATTTATTACAAATATGTAGTTCAGCCAAGTAAAAGTGAACATCTTGTTCCTGATGAATTGGCCCAAACTACTGATTCCAGAAAATTGCCTGCATTCATTTAAAGTGCAGGAAGCAGCGCTATATCATGTGATAGTAAAACTATTCAGTGAAAGATGTGTGTTTTCTCTCCAAGTGTATTCATAATGCACAAGCTACCATTATCCAACCTCGATTCATAGTCCAATAATGGCCTTGCCCACATACAAAGAGTTCTTACCTTTAAACCACTTGTGCCGTGCATATTCCAAAAAAACAGACTCTTTTGTGATTAGTGATTTTCCTCTTTATACTTTTCTTGTTTTGTTTTCACCAAGTCACATGACTTCCAAAAAGCTGTGCTCCACTTTGATCTCTTGATGCCTGCTTTCTTAAATTGTTTTACCTGCAGTCTCTGGCTGTCTTATGGAGAAAACAGCATTCCTTTAATAGAGATGTCGCAAATCCCATCACATGCAATGCATGCCCATATTACGCACTCTCCTTTTATATTTCTCTCTCTCCAACTCTTTCTCTTTCTTTCCCTCTCTCTCTCTCTCTCTCTCATTTTACTCCTATAAATTCAGATGATGCAAAATATCAATATGTCAGGTGATGGTGTCAGCAATTCTGTCTCCACTCTCCATATCAAGTTTGTAACTTGAAAATAGATCAAAACTACGGATGCCTTCTTCCCCCACTTGACGACTTGCGTTGATGAAATTCACCATAATACAACATGCCATATTGTGCTATCTGATGGAAAAGATGACTGCATGAGATGGTATTCTTTTTCTTTGTGAAATGCTGAACCAGTCACTTTTTAGCTGTCTGGGTTTAAAGATTAGTTATATATACTTTAGATATTCAAGAAAAGTATCAGCATATCAAAAATCTACAAAACTGTCACATCATATTTTTGGACAGTGCAAGGTAAACCACAAACTTTATCACAATCTTTTAACAAATATATAAGTACTATCTCTCCTGTTTTTAAAGAGCAAGACATTTTATTTGTCTTGGGATTGATATGATAGTCACATGGTTGATATACCCCATAAAAATGTGAGTTTTTCCACTGAGAGAGTAAAACAGTTATTTTCTGAGTGTAGAGAAAATGTGATCTGCTTTGATCATTTATGATTTGCCTAGAGCACGAAAACCTTCATGTCAGAAGCCATGAAGCATTTTTCTGCGTTCTGTTTTTTTTTTTTTTTTTTTTGTTGGCGGCGTCTTTGAAAAATATGCTCAAGTAAGACACATTTTCCCAGAGACACTAGGGCTGAGGCATGGGGGGTGAGAGCAATTTTCTTTCCTTTCTTGTGTCATCTGAAAGAAAGTTTATCTTCCCATCTTGATGCATGGCCAAGAGAGCTTAGGACACCAACTAATTACTTCTCCGGGTTTCGGATCACACCGTCTCCTCCGTGGGTGAGCTCGGTTGCTAAGCACTTGTCTCTGGTATCCGGGGAACCGGGAGATACTTTCACTTCATGCAGTATGCAAGAATCACTCCAGCAGACTTCTCATGTATTGTTGGCTGACATTACTGCTGTTTTATCTTTCCTACATATGTTTTGGGTCAATTTGTGGATGCGTCTAGTCTAGCTCGCAGCAGGAGTATCACTACATGTCGTGTCCCTTGGAGAGCAGAAAGGGACCAGTTTGTGCAGACTACAGCATCAACCTTGCGCCGATACTTTGGGGAGTTACCGGTCTTCCTGACTTTAATCCTCCAGTCGAGAATTTTTTTTTTGCTAATTAGCAGTGTCCCCTGCTTGTATGTCCATCTACGAAGAATTGCAACCATGGTCACTACATGATATTTTTCAATTAATCCTGTGATGTCTGTTTATCACAAGAAATATATCCTTGTGGATTTTTTTCTTCCAGAATATTCCCACTCCCTGTAGATATGTGAATTTGTTCAGCAGCATTGCTTGCATCATTTTCTGTTCAGTTCAGAATGCCTTGCGTGAAGTAGCAGGAGAAATGCATCTAACCAGAGCAAGACCAGTACATCTTCTTTTTTTTTCCACGACAGGAAAATCAAGCAAAGTATTCCACCTGTGAAACTGGTATTATGTGAGTTTCCGTTAACTTCTTGATGTTCATCTTCTTCCAGTGACTCTATACATGTACCTATGTTGGATGTAACCTCCCAGATGTGCAGTCAGCAATTTTGTCTCTGTGTGTGAATTCTCTTTCTCCAGCCTTTTATTGAAATTTCATCATCTGTTCACAGTATTGCTCCATTAGTAGTGGTTCAGGAGGTTAATATCTAAAGCTGATGTCATTATAGAAACCATACATATTCTCCAGTGTGAAGAAAAAATTCGGAGGAATTTTGGTATCTCTGTCTTCTAGACAGAGAGTAATTTGAAGCCTTGTATTTGTAAAAGTGGTATAATTCTAATATTCATCATCAACCTGCTGATATCAATATGCTACAAATGGCCTCGTATTTTCATTATTTTGTTGTCTTTTTTTCTTTTGCTTTCATGGGCCTTCTTTCAAACATTTTCAGCCATGGTTTGGCTTCTTTAATCAAGCGGAAACCAAAGAGCGACTTGCTGATTCAAGCACGCTGATTGGGAGAGGGGCAAATCAATACCATTTTGCCTTTTACTGTAGTTACCACTGGTGACTTGTTTGAATTCAGTATCAGTGTTAAAGGGAAATTTCATCTGGATATTATTTTCCTTTGTAAATAAAAGTTTATTAGATAAGTAAATTTGGGAAATCCACTGAGGAGAAAACACAAAAACATATTACTCTTATCATATACTAAGAACTGGTCTGAAGAAATGCTTTCATTGAAAAAAAGAAGAAAATATATTTGTGTTCAAAATTAATTGCAGAGCTGCTCAACACATATACTACAGTTACCAAGTTGTCTTTAATAGTTTCTAAACTTGTGCAACTTTTGGTTTCTCTGATTGTTGGTTTTTGGCCTTTGTCTTTCTCTTTGAGGGGAAGCTTGTTGGGGTAGTGTGTCCCTTGACCTTACTACAAATGCTACATCTATCCACTCCCCCACCTTCCACAACCCTTGTGCAATATGGCACTGTGCTTTCTAGTTTCTTATTGATGTTATCTGAGTAGCTGTGACTTCCTGTGGAAGAAAGACACCAGACAGTCCAAAGAAATTGAACCAATATTCACCAAAATTACACGATGTCATCCCCTATGACCTCTTTCTGGGATTTATACCAAGAACTGCGCTTCTGACGGTAATGTCATTCGATCTTTTTCCCACGGAAAAATGAGTGACCTTTGTGTTATGCATGGCAGTGTTTCAAAGGCCTTCATGACGTCTCGAGTGGCTTTCGCATCAAGCCTTCTTTTCTTCCAGGAGCACTGTTCGTAGGCGGTCTTTGAGAATTGATGATCGAAGCAGTGGAGTGTGATAACAGGTTGGTTGGGAGAGAGTGCAGAGATGCGAGAGACTACAGCGAACTAATTGCAAATATCACAGGGACGGAGGCAGAATTCCACAAGTTTTTGAGTGCGTACCGATCGATCGATGTTCCTGTTTTGCAAAAACTTGCCAGCCTGCTAGCAAATGCACACCAGTATTGTACAATGTACCTGCCCACAGATTGAGAACAGCAAACTATTAATCAACATGGAATACGTGTTGCCTACCTAAGAAAACCTACCAGCTGTAGCTCTTGAAGAATTGGTATTCGTCTCTGAAATCGTCATGGTGTTTATTCACTGCAACACAAGAAACAGACTGGAATGTTCACATTTCTGTGATGACATGGATATTTCCTGTGCATATGGAGTTTGAAAAGCACAGCAACTGTGGAGTGTTTTTAAAAAAAGGGTCATGATTAGTTGTCTGTGACAGACTCTTTCAAGATATCCCACAGGGGACCATGAATTGTTCCTGTAAGGCTAGCAATGCAAACAGGTCCCATCACATCACAGTGGACTGTTCTGTGGAGTCTAAGGATCATTCTACATCAGTTGGTGAGTTGTTGATGTTGTTGCTGTTGTCTTGATTGCAGGTGAGAAGTGATAATGTGTGAAATACACTATCTAGCCTGAAAGCTAGAAAAGTATTCAGTGGATCACTACTGTCATCTAATTAATCAATGATTGTATTGATTGGTAAAATCATCATGACTTTGATTTATTCCTTATTGATGTGTTGATCATGATAATGGTTGAGTGATCACTTACTTGATTGATTATTAATGATTAATTACTTAATTGAATCAATGGCAGGCAGATTAGATTATTAGTTGATTAATCCTTGGTTGATTGATTGATTGATTGATTGAGTGAGTAAGTGAGTGATTGACTGACTGATTGGTGATTGACTGATGGATGGATGGATGGATGGATGGATGGATGGATGGATGGATGGATGGATGGGTGGGTGATGACTGGAATAAATGAATGACTGACTGCCCAACAAATTAGTTGATCAACCAGTCAAAGAATTAAGTAAAAAAGTGATTGATGGATTGATGTGTCTGATTGATCAACTAATCTATTAATGGATGGATGAATGGGCATAACACCGAATCTAAATGTATGTTTAGAACCCATTGAGGACTAGTATACTCCGGCAGGTGTCTACATATGGAAATGTGTGTGAGAGCAAAATCAGCCTGTCCTCAATGGGTTAATTGATAATGCCAATATTGTGACTGCATTATTCATGAAGTTTTCAGAAAAATTGCATGCCTAATTATTTGTTTTTGTTTCTGTTTTGCATTGATATTCTGTTTTGTATCAATATTTTTCCAGATTTTGCATTTTTTATACTGTGCATTTATAATTGTTCTCCTTGTTGATTCTGTGCACTGTTTCTTTACAATAATGATATTATTTTAGAATGTTTTACTGTCACTGTAAACTCTGTCTGTATTGCAATTTGTCACACCAAGAAGTGAAGTGTATGTTATCGTTTGGTGAAAAATTAGAAAAAAATTTAATTTAATTCAATTGAAAAGTGGTCAATGATGATCAATAATGGTATGACAGCAATTTTGAGAGATCAGTGTTTTTGTTTTGTTTATGATCAAGATAAAGCCAAGAGCTCAAAAATCTCCTTCTATGGTTAAATGAATTTGAAATTTGGAAAATACAACAATTGTGAAACTATACATGTTTGTTTATATAGTAATTGCTATCGTGATTTTTACAGTCAATGTTGACAGATGGGTGTGCACCATGCTTGATTCTACATGGTTCAAAAGTTTACAGTATTTAATAAGTATTTATCATGCCAATTTTATCAGGGAGGCAAATTTCAATTTTTGTCCTTAGTGTCAGACTTATGAAGTTAAATCTGTTTCTTCACATTTTGTAGATGCCTATTCACATTGAGAAATGACCACAAAATAATTACAGAAATATTGTAAATATGATTTCAAGTCTTAAAACATATGCAGATTAATAAATTTTACAGTTTTCCTGAAATGATTCAGGATAATGATTAATCAAGACTAGAATATACATGACTTCATCAATTTTGTTTAGATCTGAAATCTTTTATAAAAACAGCATGAATTTCAATTGTGTTGTCATTCAATTTTTCTTTGCCTACAGTTCTCACTCTTCTTGACCAAAATGGTGACCCAAACACATCATCTGAAAATGGAGTCACCCTTCTGCATCAGGTAAGTTCACTTTTGATTGATTCAGTTTCATGGTATAAGTCACTCTTTGAATTAAAGTGCTATGAAAGGGAAAATATATGAAAGGGGAAATATATCTCGCTATCTATATTTAAGAAAAAAATTAACTATGCCATCTCTATGATCTGTGTCAAAAGGAATGTGATGTATCATTTCATTGTATCTCTGTAAGTAGGGGTGGCCTACGTATTTTTCAAATATTAACTAAGATTTCATGAAAGCAATTATTACATATTATATGGCAAAAAAAGATAGCTTTTGTTGCATGCATTTGTTCAGTGTACCATGGTCAGTTTTACCTTGGGTATACAACTAACAATTCTTCAAACTAGACCTTATCATCTTGGTTCATGTAGTGCTGAACCACCAAATCCAATAACATGGTACATACTTAAGTTTAGACAATACCCATGATCATGTGTCAATTCATTGATTAAAACTTACATCAGCAGAAAACAGCAAGAATTTGCATAAGCCCACATAAACATGCCATCCATTATTGACATGCTGATATAATATATAGTAATTGATACACAAGATGTCTTCTATCTAATGTAAGTTGCAGAGTCCATCGCTTTTGTGAGCATTGTCTGGTTTTCATTGTTTTTTTCCAGAAGTCCACCTCCAGCAAAACAATCATGCATATTGCATATGTGTAATTCTCTTGAACAACTTTAGCCAAGATGCCCATCAATTTCTCTGCGTTGCAATGAGGATTAATTTGTGTACGTAGTGGAAAGAGAAGAAGAGAAAGAATATGACCTTCTTTGGAGCATTATTGATTTTTAGTACAACTCGGCAAAGTACCTCATTTCTTTCTTTTGTTGCCATGGCAACCTGCCAGTTTTCTCTGCGGTGTTGAAGAGAGAAAAAGAGGGGGAAAAAAAACACATTGAGAGAAGATTAGACATGTAGTGCAAACCGAGGATGTAATGTTATTATGCATGAGTACGAACAGTATACCAACTGTACACCTCTGATTGTGCAGTTATCAAGTTCCTTACATTGGGTAGTTACATGTCAGTTTTCCCCACGCATCCAAAATTGATTACTGTTATCACAGCAACTTGTTACCTTCTGCTTTCTGAAGAATGAAGACCTGTGTAGATTCACACGCACACAAATAAGCACCAGCTGAGGTCTTCACTGATATTTCTGCAGTCACTGAATTTACCTGTATGTTTAGGATGAATTTCCCTGCAAAAAACTGGAATAGTTTCAGCAATATTGAAAGGCAGAATACATTTATGTGTGAAAAACCACTGCGACAGGTTGCACATGATCTTCTTTTCATACACGACAAATCAGAAAATCAGAAATTAACAGAATTTGTACAGAATTTTCCTGTATAAGAGTTGTAAGATGGATATCAGTGTTCAGCTCTGATGAAGTGATGTCTTCTAATGATACAACAAGTGAAAAGATGAATTATTTTCATATTTATGCTTTATTGGAAGGGTAAGACAAACAGGTAAAATATCATTCAGTGAAAACTAGTTCAAGGAGAAATATGTTGACAGAGCTTCAGTTCTGAGCCATTGCAATTTTGACTAGATATTAGACTTTTTGAAGAGCAGTTGTCTTTTAAAGGACTTATGAAAGACCCATGTAAAGAAGTATTACAAATAAATCCGAAAAGTATGCTGAAAGAAAAACAAAAAACTATTGATGCTTGAGGTTATGAACATTGTAATGCTAAGGAGAACAACTCATGTTCAGTATTAGATTCATGATGGCGTACACATCTTGAAAATCACAAGACTTACATGAATGAATAGAGCTAAAACTGTGTTTACACCGTGTTCCCAGCGGCCACGAGATGAAGTGCACCGTGGGTAGACCATGGGCTGTTTTCTAGCCAAGAATTTCATGAATTTGAATTATCTTTTATTCGCTACAAATCTTTCTGGTTTGAATTGACACATGTTATTTTGCCAACTTGCTATTCACACAGAATTATTAAATCGCAGCACTTGAACCTGAATGAAGCTAAATCTTGCTGGTTTAAAACATATACTTGCCTAGTGTGAAGAATTGAAATTTTCTTCCAAAAATGAGCAAACTGTACCTACAGAACTGCAAAAAAAAAAAAAAAAAAAAATCTTTGTTGAGTCATGAAGGTCATCCTTAAAGGTAGGGAATCCCATTTGCATGCCTCAAATGAAGAGTTGTATAAATACAGTGGTATGTTGAAGAGAGTATCATTTTAGAAACTCCCATGAAGTATTGAAAGTGGAAGGTAACATTTAGTACATTTTTATTGACCGTTAGATTTTGAATTGAATTTTTTTCGGGGCTCACCGTAAATTCCAGTACATTACTAGGCTACCTTTGCAGACCCATGCACTGCATGTGTGTTCATCATGTATATTTTGTGAAGAAAGTTCATCAAAACTTCCAAACATTTCTATATACATTCTTGCCACACACTCTATATGTTATTACATCAGCTCTTATACTTTTAGATTTGTGTTTATAGATAAAAAAAATACAAAAGACTGCAACAAAAAGGCTTAAGTGTGGCTGACACACAGAACTACTGAGTAGTTGAGTTTTGTGCATTATTCAAATTGTAGGTAACTGTTGACTTCCAAATTTCTCAGCAGTGGCCTAAACAAGTCCCCTGAGGTTCATATTTAATGTTTTGCTGCATTTTGGGAGGTCTGTAAAAGGTATCCCCTACCTTTAATGTGTTTTGCTCCTTGATGCAGTGCTGCATGGACGACAACCTCTCCGTTGCCGAGATACTGGTGCAGCGAGGTGCGGACATCAACAGAAAGGATGACGACCTTTGGACCCCGCTCCACTCGGCCTGTGCCTGCGACTCCACCGAGATTGTTCAGCTCCTATTGAATGTGAGTTGCATCATATCGTGATTTAAGAAGAGCTTGCTTCCAAAAGGCACTAAATTCATTTAAAAAATGATGGATTTAGAGCCTTTTGGAGCAAGCTCTTATCAAATCATGTTATTTCACCTGTTTGCCAATTGTATTTTGTTGCAGTGTGTGTGAAATGTCATGATGTCATCTCTGCAGTAACTAAAATCATCTCATTGGTCATGAGGTAAGTTAGCTGCTTTGTATTACCTCAGGTCACTTTGGTCTTAGTGCACAAATTATCTGATATTACTTTAATAAGATATTCTTTACCTTTGACTAAGATGGATATGACATCCTGAATATTTAAAAAAAGTCATATTAAATATGCCATGGTGTCTGAACATTTGCATAAGTGCACCCAAAGAAGTAACTAGTATATCCATGCTTTGTATGATTCTACACTTTATACCTTCACAGATTCTTGCTCCACTTTTTACATTTTACAACTTCATATGAACACAATGGACACCCTTAATCTTGCAGTCTGTAGAACAGTTTCTCTTGATAGTTTTCTCCATTTGAGTATATTTTCACACTCCTGGGAGGAAAAAAAAACAGACTACCAGCATCAATTAAGCATGCAAATTTAAAAAGGAAGTCCTGCAGGCGCGGACTACTTCTGACCTCTTGGGAGATGGACTTAGACTGCCATTAATGCCGTAACCGTGCCAACCCAGTGGTGTGCTCCGTTTTCACCAATTACTTAATTGTCTACTCAGACGGGACTGCTGTGTGCTAATGAGTGAGCTTGGCTGTCAGGTTCACCGTGTCCTCCTCGTTAAGTGCCGGTGACTACTTCAAATTGGTCCGGGGGCTCTCTATAGATTGAAGAGTATTGGTTACACAATGCCACAAATGAGCGAAGATAAATGAAAGTGTAATTTGGTGGCAGCTTCATATGATTCAAACCCTGCGTCGAAAGAAACTAGATTGCATCAGTCAGCACTTTGATGATGATCCGCATTTGCAGACTTAATAAGATTTTGAGTGACGTGTACCAACTTGTGTTTGATCACACCTTCAAGCTACATGAACTCCCTGTCTACAAAATATAGTTTGCTAGTCTTATTTTGCCAGGTGTTACTCCAGTTTTCACAGAAATTGATATGCTAATTGATATTGCTATTTTATAGCATTGCAATGGAAATCCCACAACTTATGAAGATAAATTTTCTTTTCCTGCTTCATATTGCGAACACCAAGCAAATTTTGGTCTCCATTTCTCAACTTTTCCTGTTTGGATTTAGTACTTTTTGAAGATCTAAGCCAGAAAAACATACAACCCTCAATTCATTGATAGTTATCAAATCCTGTTTTAATGCCTGTGCAAGCTCTCTTTCCCCCTCCATTTTGCTTTGTAAATAAATGCACTATAAGCTTAGTCATCTAAGAGCTGACATTATGGCTTGTTTTGCATGATCTTATTTGAGATAATAATTCTGACATCATACTTTGTAGTTGTCACTGAACTATAAACCTTTCTTGCATGAACAGGATTGATAATACATACTGTGCAGATTCAAATTTTGTGGGAAACCAATCATTGCAATGTTGTACAACTTGATCATATTATGCTGAAGACATTTCAGGAAGGTCTAACATTCGGTGAACATTCCCAATGGAATGAGCGAAAGTTAAAGTTGCACCTTAGATTTCATATATATATATATATTTTTTTTTAAGGAAATCATTTAAAAAAATTGTATTGCTTACAATAAAAGGCTAGTATTTGTTACTGTGTCACTACTGTCCCAACAGCTAAATCTGTTCTGAAAGTTATCACAAATAGATTGTTCAAATATGGACATTACAATTGGAATTTATGCAGCAGGTATTGGGCTGGGGCACAATCCTGTCCCCCTTTTTTGTCCAGAATAATCCATTTGCACTAATACTACACTGGGGCTTTAATGCACCTTGGTTTCAGGTATTCAGAAAGTCATGTGTTTTTGCCATTTGACGTAGCAAAGTGCATTATCACGTTAAGCTTGTGACGAAAGAGGAAAGCGAAAGCACCGCGTGGGATTGCGAGCTGTGCGAGACGTTCGTTCGCCTTAACGAAATAAGGGGTGCAGGGCATTACCACCGCGTTACGAACACGAGAAAGGAGTCGTAAGACCTTGGGGATACTTAGAAGCCTGATTAACCACTTACTCGATGCCTGGATGACTTGTTAGCTTGAGATCTCCATTACAGGGCAGGTTTCCTTTGTGGCGTGCTATTTTCTTTGCTGCTGTAATACAGGAAACACACAATCTATACTTGCATGGAGCAACTTTTGAATTCCTTTTTCAATAAAGCAGTAAATGCCTGAAAGTCATTCCTAAAAATTAACAATGTCACAACAATTGTGACATTCCATAATGGCCTGTGACATAGCAATTCATCTGATCTAGTTTGCAGTGAAATAGAATGTGCAAACATCCTTCATTGGCATAATATGTATTAGTAATTGTGACTCATAATGCAATCAATAATCCAAAAACAGTACTTGCTCCACACACCAAATGTTATCATTACATTACTGTTTTATCTCAAACTAGGATGTGTTTTGTATTTCATTTTAATTTAATTTCATTTTATTTCCACAACTGATAAAAAGTATAATACAAAGAATATAAGAACTATCATACTGAGAACATTGGAACAATTTAGGAAAAATGCACTAGCTGTAACATTTTGACAAGAGACAAAATACAACATGGAGGCAATTATTGCAGTATGTGGCATGTTCAGCATAGACTGTTGGTCTTTCTAGGGCTAGGCCGAAAATGCTCAAGGTTACGCGAGTGGCATCAGTCAGATTTGGAATCAGCACCCTTGAATTAACAAGAAACAATCAAAGAACATTGTATATATCAAAAAACAAGGTTATGTGCCTTCTAGCCTGGACTAGGCCGATCCTGAGATTTACAGCTAAAAATGGTTACATCTGTGCATACAAAATGCTAGCTACACTGTCCTACAAAGTGAACAAAAAACATACTAAAAGATATCCAAAAAGAAAGAGGTTCTAATAAAAGGTGGGGCCCAACTTTTATTAGCACCACCTTCTTTAGTTTGTTTTGGATATCAACCATTTGAAAACCAATTTTCATAAAATAAACTCAGAATTCCTGTATGAAATTGTATGCTCTTTAATATTTCATAAGTGGTTACCAATCATTTTGCAAAAAGTTAAAACCTGATTTTCCCCATCTCAACCAAAACTATACTATCCCTTGAAACAATTCACTTTCTGCCTGGAAATATTGAACAAACACAATGAGCATGTTATCATGAGATACACTTTAGGCGTGGTCAGACTGGCAAAAGATCGCGAAGTTTAAGATCGCGATCTTTAAGATCTCGAAGTTTTGCCAGTGTGACCGCAAACTTCCCGCGAAACTTCTCGCGAAACTTCTCGATCTGTTTGCGGGCGTTGTCTCCAAAGCACGAGGCCATTGTCATGTTCAGATGTGCATTGTTACATCACAATCACTAGCCATCGGACGGCGCACTCTTTCTTGCACGCGTACGAATGGACCAAACTTCGCGATCTTAAACTTCTTGATCTTTTGCAAGTCTGACCGCGCCTAATGAAGGTTTTCTTCATGGAAGATTTGGATATGGCGGCTATGGATAGATTTACTCAAAGAAGAGTTTGATCATGTGTTGATAATCGCAGCTATGTGACATAGTGCATTAGACTCCCGACTCCCAATTGGAGGACCCAAGTTTGATTCCCGCTCAGTGCTTAGGTCCTTGGACAAGAATGTTTTTACCCACCATGTCCCTCTCAGCCCAGGTGTGGGTACCTGGCAAAGCTGAAGTAATAATAATGGCAGGGCCCTCTGGTAGAGCAGTCGTTGGCAACACTGAAGAGGCTGTATACCCTGGATAAATATGGCATTATCATTATGATTTAATGATGATGATGATGATGATGATGGTGATTATTATTATTATTATTATTATTATTATTATTATTATTATTATTAATTATTACACTTATATTTATTATTATTACGATTATTATTATTATTATTATTATTATTATCATTATTATTATTATTATTATTATTATTATTATTATTATTGTTGTTGTTGTTATCATATCACTTCATTCTTGCAGAATGGAGCAGACCCAACAGCGATCGACATTGATGGGAATCTCCCAGTAGACCAAGCAGCGGCTGGAACTGAGGCTAAACTCATCATTGAGACCCACATGAAAGATAGTGGTGAGTATATATTTCATAGAACATACTCATAAAGCTATCAAAGAATAAGTGATCTGATAGATTTGTTCATGCAATGTTATCTCGATTCCCTTCTCTCCATAATGTCTGTCTGTCCATTGGTCTGTTCTTCTGTCTTTGCTTCTATACACTCTCTCTTCTGTCCATCTCTCTCCACTATTCTCTGTGTACTCTTGAGCACACACAATATGAACAAAGTCATACACAATATGTATGTTGCAGCAGTACTTGCATATGTACAACTTCACCTTCATTCACGTTCCTAGTATAGCTGATTTAAAAAAAAACAACAAAAAACGAATGTAAACAAACTGCGAACTGAAGTCCTTGGAGAAACTAAGACAGGAGAAATTGTCGTGGGAGCAAATGTTGTGTCACCTGGCCATATACAGTGGTTGTAGCTTACTTCTTTGATCTCCTGGGTTATAGGTTGAGGGGAGCCTGTAAGTAACACTGGAGGAGCTAGGTCCTGGTGAAGTGGAGGAAACTGTAAGAGATCTCCTCTGCAGGAGACTGTAATGCTGGAGAAGGTCCTGGTGAAATGGAGGAGACTGTAGGTTGTCTTCTCCATTTGACCCTCTTCTATACCACCTTTATAGGGATTAAACTGAGTGGTCATCTTCCTCTGTAACTTGCCCTTGACCTTCCCGAGGAGGGCGTTTGGAGCCAGGCCTTTAATCCAGGTGTGTAAAGAGGAATTCCTGTGATTATCTGGATGAAGTATTTATGAGATAATCTCCAACAGTGTCCATAGGATTGTAGCAGAGTTCATTGTGTCCTTCATACCACCAAGCTGAAATTACTGTAATGTCCCCTTAGTCTCAACTTGTGGTCTGTCTTTGGACCATAGACTGGAAACTTGGAATACCTTGGTCTGGTTTTAGTATGGACTAGTCTATCAGAACTTGGGGTGGTCCTACTTGGAAGAAGACAAAGTCCAGAGACAATCCTCAAATTGGTCTAAATTAGAAGAAGCAAAATGGAATTGCCCAAGACTTGGACCTATACCACCTCTTGGCATATTTGAATTCATTCTTTTTTCTTTTTGTCTTTTCTTTTTTGTGGGGGGGGGGGGGGTCATTTCCAGTAACACTGTATACAATAATAAACACAATGTTTATTGATACAGAATATGTCAAATGCATCTGAAAGTACATTCGTAATATGATAGAGAATGTAGTAAAATTTAAACCAAGTAATATGGAATTAATTAATGTTAAATCAAATGATGTTCAAAGATGATATTCCACTGATACACATTGCAGGGTGAATGATGGCCCTGTAAGGAAATGAGTGAAAGGAAATGTTACTGCTAAATTCATGTCATCCTGAGATGGTTTATTGAGAGATGGGTGAAAATTCAATGTCAACTGAAGTTTATCACTGAAATATTGTATCTTACAAAACATTGTAGAAGGTTCTAGATTTATGCCTTGCACAATTTGGTCAGGTTAGTACCAACCTGACATCTTGTAGCACAAGTATGATTGATATAAGCAAGTGAACTCTTTCTCTTCCATGGGAAGATTTGATTGATTTTAATCGAATAAAAAGATTGCATATTTCAGAAATCTATGCAGAAGATGGACAGTGTTAAAAAGAACATTCATGTTCAGATCAGATGAGTGACGTGTAGTCGAAAAGGGAAATTAATTACTGGAAAATGATCAGGGTATAGGCTATCAGATGTGCATCCATCTCTCATACCTTTTTTCTGAACATGTGAAACATGTGAACAGTTAGCATCATCCTAGGATCGCATCACTCCAACCCCAGTTGCCATGGTAACACCACAGTGCAAAGGTCTCACTCTCTCTTACAGTACAAAATGTTCTTCCCTTGTGATGTCTTGTGGTGTCGAGAAAATCCTTTTTTTTTTGTTACACCCTAATTCCACAAAAGATGAGCCACCACATGTCACCACGAAGTGCAAACAAAGAGGGTGATCTGAGGGTCGACAGTCTTGTCACCAACGCCCATCAAACTTTTTTTCTTTTGGCCAAAAATTGCCTCTGTTCTGAGACCTGAGTCATTTGATTGCCTGTGATCCTCCTACTCAATGTTTACCTACTCGTCTCAAGGCTGTGACTTGCGTGGGAAAGAACTTGTTAATGATCTTGGATCAAGAAAGTGTCTCCATATAGTGTCCACAAGAAAACTGTTCGTTAAAAGTACACATCCCAATATGTTGGACTTATGCAGGGGTCACAAATTTAGCTAGCAATTTGAGAATTTGAATGTTTCTGTGACTTATGGAGGCCAAAATTTGAAAATAGCTAGTAAGTAGGGACGAAGAGCGGCGATCTGTGAGAGGGAATTTTGGCAGTGCTAATTACATATTTGTGACTGCCAAAAGTGGACAGTAGTAGATTCCAGATGCCGAATTCTTTGGGGGCAAATTCTAAGACATCATTTAAAGTTTGTTTACAGTATCATTGCATGCTATTTGAAATAAGGTTAAACAAGAATAACTTAGATCTGTTAAACAGTGATAATATTTCAGATATTTGAACCAATTAGGTTGAAATTTGCATGATGGAATTTGTGTTTAATTGACTGGGAAGATTTCTAGAGCATCCTTGCAACAAAGTTACACCGTAGCTTGAGAATCATGTTTGATTTGTTTGAATCAAAGATCAGAAGGGATGAAAATCAAACATGATTTAATAGTTTTTACAATACCTACTTTCTCCCTAATGTGTTCTCAAACAAATGTATTTGCTATTTCTCCAATTCAACTGCAGCAGTCCTGGCATTACCCTGTTCATGTTCCGATGCTCCTACTTTAGCCACGCACGTACACATTCAAAACTGGCTCATGATTCACTGAGAAGAATTAAAAGATAAACAAATTAAGAACTGAGTGCACGCTCACGGATTAGTTGTCTAGTTCTGCCATGTTCAGTAAGGCATTCAAATGTACAAACATAAGACATAGCACAAGTATGAATCAGTGGTGTGCTGAATAAGGCTCATCAGATCATAGGCAGACTGAATATATTGTTGAGTTCTTAGAACATGGAGACAGGAATAATATAGTCACTCAGACATCGGGTTACTTTAGATACTAGAACAAACATTTATTCAGGTCTTTACTTCAAGACAGCAAAGCTCAGACTCTTCTCTCCAAGAAGTCAAAACCCAGTCTGAATTCACCACAGTCATCTACCTTGGTCTTAACCCGTTGAGGACGGTTTGATTTTGCTACAACACGCATTTCCCATAGACACCTGCCCAAGTATACTCGGAACTCGTCCTCAACGGGTTAAAGGGTACCAATCAATCCTTGCACAATCAGGCAGTGGGCTACAACTGCCCTCCATTGAATGAATAGACTAGTGCAATGTTAAACACAAAAGGCTAAGCTACCACAATGGGACGAAAAGACATAACACAGGATTGCTACAAGGGGTGCCAGCAACTTCGTTAACATCCAGTTTATATTGGGCAATATGGTCAATTACTTGTAATAGGAAGTTGAACTTGACTGTAAGCTACAGAAGCTACTGCAGCAGGACAGGTCATAGACCTTAATACTACATAGACCTTAACAATATCACATTAATTTCCAAACAATGTGTGATCTAATTTTCCCCTGACTATTACTCAATGGTGTCTGGCTTGTGCAGACATGCACTGTAGCATGTGCATAATGCTTTTCACCCACCGTGAGAACATTGGGAAAACACTTAATTCAATTTCTGAATTAATGGCTCGATCACTTGCAATTAAGAATAAGATTTTGATAAGGTTGTGAACGGGTATATAGGTGATAGGTAGTACAGGTAATAAGTAATAGATCGAATTTACTAGAAGATAGGGATAGATGTACCTGAAACAAAAAACAGCAGAATAAATAGAAGAAACCTATCAGATTGACAAAAAGTCACAATTGAGTTTATATTCTTCTGTCTGATTTTTAGTGACGCCATGTTAGTGAAATATTAGAGGAATATAACATGCCTATGTAAACATTTGATGCAGACAGTCATTACTTGCAAGCTTCTACTTCAAGATTTTGAGGAGGTTTCTGTGTTTTAAGATATTTACATAAATGCCCTATGCTGAGTGAATGTAATATTTTGCAAATCAAGACTTAAAAAATTAACTGAAATATAAACATTTCCCCTTTTCATGAGAAGCATTTGTGATTTTCTATCTCAGATTACAATATCAGAGCATTTGTGTTTCATAAAAGATGAAATATTTTTGCAAGCTTTTGATTTTGCGAATGTCAGTGTAGACTCCCTTAATTTGTGAAAATAAAAATGCCATAAAATGTACTGCAAACAAAGTAGTATTTCAAAAACAAGGTCAAATCTTTAAAGTGCCAGTATGTGTCAGAAATTCATTAGAAAAAAAAATGCAGCACTTGTCTCTCTTTGACCTCACATAGACAGAGGTATGACATTGAAATGAAGTTTCATAGTGGAAAATTTGCATTTTGTATAGACCGATTCGGGTTCGTTGAGGGCAGCAGACAATTTGTGGCACTGGGCGCAGCCATTAGCTCATTTTGAGGTGTCTTAGCCGACCCCCCCTCCTCTCCCCAACCCCACGGGCAACATGTTTATCGCGCACTTGTAACAAAGGTTCGCGCATTAAGCAAGCATTCGCGCACTCAGTACGAGACGCCCATTGGCTAAAACAACCATGCATCAGTTTTTCATTCCGCGCGCGTGAGAGGGGTGGGGAGAGAGGAGGGGGGTTGGCTGAGACACCGCAGTAATGGCGCTGCCCATGCCAAAAATACACATAGCGCGTCACAGAATCGGTCAATAGGCAATACTGCACACTGGCACTGGTCCAATGGTCCAGACCAATGAAAATCACTGTCAGACCTGTAACCTTTTCAGGAATGGAAGAGTAAAAATGGACAAACTGGGTACCTGCTGGTCCAACATACAGGTCAGACCAGTAGAAAAAAAAATGGGTTAGTGTGCAGCCCTGTAGTATGGATTCTTTTGTATTTTGCATGTTCTTATTATCTGTTTGTTCAAGTGAACATATGTCATGAAAAAATTGTCATTATACTTGTATGCTTGTGTACTTCAGTGTTTGTCTAGATGGTAATGCACTGTTTATACAGGTTTGTACATGTTTAATGTCTGCTTGAAATTATGAAATTACATTGTTTGGATATGATAGGGAATTATGCATGCCCAGATATGTTATCATTATTATTACTACTACATGTATTACTATAATTATTACTTATCTAAGTGTAAAGACAAAAAAAGAACTAGACTCGGAATTTGTCAAGACTGACAAATTAGGTGATCCGATTTTTTTTTTTTTAATCAATGATTCGAGTCCTGATCGCAATAGGCATGACAATATAGGTTTCATCTGTGTTTAGAGACATTGGCCGTGTGATATTTGGATTCTCATTTACAAAAGAGAGTCAGGTCTACCATCTTTGGTACCAAATTCGGTATAAACCAGGGAGGTACCTCCCTGGTATAAACTATAACGAAGATACAGAATGAAGTACATCTGACCATTGACCCAACTTTGCACAGCCAAGATGGCATCTGAGCAAAAAGTGGTTATTTTGTGAAATGATTCTTGTAACATGGTCTTTGCGTGTGCAAAATATTGGAAAGATAGGACATGTATTCACCAAGATACAGGTTGAAACATTTATGACCTTTGACCCTAATTTACATACCCAAGATGGTGTCTGATCAAGTAGTTGTTATTTTATGAAATAATGTACGTGACATAAACTAAACATGTGCAAAATATGGGGGTGATAGGGGCTGTTTTTCTAGAGTTATTGCAAAGAAAGTTGCAGAAAGAAAGAAATATCTCAATACATCGAAGATAAGTTTGATTTCAACCAAGTTTTTTGACGTAATCTCGGCGTCGTATGAAAAGATGGAGCGAATACCGACGATAGCCCAAAGTCTCAGCTACAACATATTAAAATCTGGGAGAAATTCACCGAGGAGTAAGTGAGCTAGTGCTCGATAAAGACCGTCATGTCAATTTTCATTTCCAGAAAAATTCCCTCCCATAGAGATAACACGTAAACTGGTTAAATTTGACAAGGTTACATTATATCCATTTTCACGAGGTGAAGACATCATCCGATTAAAATTTTGATGAACAAAACTTAAAGAGTATTAAATTGGCTACAACATACTAAAATCTGGAAGAAATTCACCGAAGGGTAAGTGAGCTAGTCGTCGATAAAGACAATCATGTCAATTTTCACATCTAGAAAAATTCCCTCCCATAGAGATAACACGTCATAACGAAGATACAGGAAGAAGTACATATGACCTTTGACCCCACTTTGCACAGCCAAGATGGCATCTGAGCAAAAAGTGGTTATTTTGTGAAATGATCCTTGTAACATGGTCTTTACGTGTGCAAAATATGGTAAAGATAGGACATGTATTCACCAAGATACAGGATGAAACATTTATGACCTTTGACCCTAATTTACATACCCAAGATGGTGTCCGATCAAGAAGTTGTTATTTTATGAAATAATGTACGTGACATGAACTAAACATGTGCAAAATATGGGATTGATAACCATTGTTGTTCTTCATCTATTGCACAGAATGTAGTAGAAAGAAAGAAAAATAAAGAAAAAATTATGTTATTTTATAGAAATTTGAAGGAGAAGCATTAAAAAATCAGAAAAAGATAAAGTTAGGAAGGGAGATTAAGACTAAATAAAGAAAAAGAAGAAAAAAGAGTTTGGAAAAAAAAATAAAAAAATATTGGCAAGGGTGAGGCTCGAACCAGGGACCTTAGGATTACGAGTCGGATGCGCTATGCAATGACCTATTTCATGCTCCATAGGCCCTGTGTATTAAGCAAAATGACGCTGCATCGAAGCCACGTGCCATTTTCAACCAAGTTTTTCGACGTGATGCCGGCCTCGTATGAAAAAATGGAGGGCACACTTACGATAGCCCAAAGTCTCAGCTACAACATACTAAAATCTGGGAAAAATTCACCGAAGCATAAGTGAGCTAATGCTCGAAAAAGATAGTCATGTCAATTTTCACTGCCAGAAAAACTGCTCTCCCATAGAGATAACACGTAAACTGGTCAAATTTGACAAGATTACTTTTAATCCATTTTTACGAGGTGATGCCGCCATCCAATCAAAATGTTGTTATTACATTAATGAAAGAACATTTAATAAGCTACAACATACTGAAATCTGAGTGAAAATTGGCAGAGGATAAGTGAGATACGCCCAAGTAAACTTGAAAATTGATGACGTCATTTTGAAAATTTACTTTTTTTACTTTATTAAGAAATTTGATATCTTTTAATCACTTTTTCAGTATCGCCAACCCATAAACTGACATGTACAACTCATCAGCTTTCAGAATATGTAAAGAAAATGGGGGGTCACCGTCCATCCTGACGAGTAAAATCGGATTTAAAATTGGCGGTTTTTGGGCATTGTTGTACTGTATATCGCCATTGACGCGCGCGCGGAATTTCAACTTTGACAGTCCCGTATGACGTCATATTGAGTCGGATTGACTTGAAACTTGCTAGAAATGTTCCTTGACTTTTCAGACATCCGATAAATGTAAAAAATCGGGAAATTTCTGTTGCTTATGAGCTGTACGTGCGTATATGTGCGCGCGCGTACGCGTCCGTCCAATTTTTTCAATTTTTCAAAAAATGCTGCAAATGGTCTGAAACGTGTGCAAAAAAAATTTGAGCTCGATTTGAGCATACAAATATTTCAACGCGCGCGTACGCGCACGTTTTAAGAGAAAATATGAATTTTGAGAATATGAGTAGAATGCGCATAACTTGAAATATATGTGACGTAAATTTCATTGAAAAACTCTATTCCATTAGTGAGATATGATTGAGAATGTGTTTTCATATAATGACGTCACAGTGACGTCACGGTCGACTGATCACTATTATACATTAGATCTGTCGTCTTTGGGACATGATACATATATGGTATAATTTTGAAATTGATAGGAAGAGGACTTTCTGAGCTAACCTCTACACAAATTTTGTCCAGAAATAAAGAAGAAGAAGAAGAAGAAGAAGAAGAACCAACAAAGAATCCGTACAGATACAGAAGGTGATCCGAGAGGATTCTCGGATCACCTAATAATGATGATAATAAATCAAATTAAATTAATTTCCAAGATATCCAAAATATCATGCTTTATGTTTCCATCCCATTTTTCATTGTTCAGTAATTCTTTGCCCATTCTATTTGTATCATTGCAGTTTCTCTGCAGGCTCTATACTCATAAAATGGGTGGGGGGGGGGGGATAAAGAGGGTAGGGTCGGAAGAGGGGGTAAGAAAGAACAAAGGGAGACCGGTGGACATCTTTACCATGTCGTCTAAACCACCAGATAAATGCAAAACAACTGTTGCCTGCCGTTCAAGTTTAGCATGGGACACGCCATCTCCCGCCACTTGAGGTGAGGCGGCTATTAATTATTTCCCTTTTCTGTCCGAGACAAAGGCTCGGATATGCCCATGGTCTCTCACAAGGTATTGAGGGAAGAGGGGAGGGGGGAAGGGGGAGGGAGGATGGGGGTTGATTGGCTCCCCTGTGATGATATGATATTAGTAGAGTTTTCCCAGCGACCGCAAGAGGAAGTGGGAGGTGGAAATAAATAGACGCCATTCCATTCAGAACGACGTCATCTCCCTGACGGTGGGTGATGATACGAAAACAAGCAAGCAAGACTTCAATCAGAAACATTTGTTTCCTTTGACAGCTGAATTCACTTTCACAACAGGGGTTTTTTTGTTGCTTGATTCTCTGTTTTTACAAGCTACAAATGTAGTCTCAGATATTTGTTTCATCTGAGAGTTATAGTATGCCAAACAACTAAGTGTTTCCATCGACAATTTCATGCAGATGGTGAATGGTGTTTCATTTGACATACAGGTAAGGAAAGAAATGGATGCAGTGGAATATTTTTGCTTCCAGTTTGTAGTGAATAATTTGTAGTTTGTAGTTAAGTTACACGAACTTCCTTGGCAAAGTGATGCTAAGGCTACACTGGTGATTGATGAACTTTAATCACATCTACTTCTCCCTGCTCTCCTCCCCCCCCCCCATTGTGCCCCTCCTCCCCCCCCCAAAAAAAAAAAAAATCTCCATGTAAATCCATGTGTGATACTGCACAAGATTGGTGAATGCTCTTTAACCCATAGAAGACTAGTCCCGAGTGTATGCGGGCAGAAAATGTGTGTTATAAAATAGCAAAGTCAGCTTGTCTGCAATGAGTTAAGGTGTGTTTTAAACCTCAAGGAGTAAAGGTTTTCCCTTTAACCATTGCAACCTCCTCTTTAGTGGAATCTGTGCTGGATAGCACCGAACTGATGCATTCTAGTATTGAGGAGCTTAAAGTTGCCATCATGCAGTGCCGTACCGGTACTCACCCCACCCTGTATCCAGTAATCCCGCTTTCTTTCCCCAGACTCATAAAACGATTTATCCCTCTCCTTGTCTTTCCTGTTATGATGTCATACCACACGTGCGAGAGATCAGAAAGGTGGGGGGAGGGGCGGGGAGGAGACTTGTCCGGGAGGAAGAAATCTTAATTTACCGTTGAGCACCCGCGACAGGAAGTAGCGAGGAGATTCACCTAGTTTTTATAGATTGTTTGTATGAAGTCACAATCAGCTGTTTGTGTGTGACTTTGGGTATCATGACAACGATGGCGAAAGGGGGGTAGATAGTATTAGGACTCCGGAGAGATATATATTATATTAGCAAGTGGTGACTTAGAGTCGAGAGCACCGTATAACCCTTCTCGGGGACACATATTACCTTGCTATTAAATATCTGCCTGATAGAGTGAGCAGAAAGTGGTGCCAAGTATAACACCTTGTCTGGACTCATAGATAAAGAGAGGAGTGCTATTCCATTACATCCTTGAATCAGAAGTACCGCATACCTTATTGACGGCACTTGGATATAAAGCAGCAATTTTTGTACCTCGCTTTTCCGGCTTGAAGAATCTTTCTTGGTTTGGTTTCCATGAGAGACTGACAACATCCTGGGGGAAAACAAATTTTGATTTGTCAAGTCATTCAGTCATTAACTCGAAAAGAATAGGAAAAAAGCAAACAAACTAGCAACAAATAGTTTGTTATAATTCTGGAAACTCTCATTTGGGCTTGTCCACGTTTTTGTCATTCAACACTTTTGCTTGTTGCGAAATACATCATACATCCCAAATATTCCAGACTCTTTATTTACATTTGATAGATTTTCATGATGAAAACTGGGATGTACAAATTGATGCTTGTATTGTTCTTCAGAATATAGGATATTGTCTTGGGTCTGTGTACTCAGTTGACAAATAAATGAATAATAATTGAAGTTTTCTGCCGTGATTTGTCAGTGAGATGTTGCTTTGGACCTGATGACTAGGAATCAATGAGGAATAATATTTGCCCGGTACACAAACTTGCTTATTGCTGGAGAGCAACGCAAAAGGAGAAAAATATGGCTCTGTCATATCTTTGCGCCGACATGTTGTGAACCTTACTTGGAATACTGTCCCTGGTTTTGGGTTTGTTGAGATCAGCCAATCTACTGGACTTTTTAGCCTTGCTTTTTGGACTAGGAACACAAGATGGATAACAACTATAAACCCACCTTGAAGAGGCGTAGTGATTATAGCATGCCTGTCTTCTTGGTTTTAATGAAAACACTTCGTGGTAAGTAAAAGTTTGTTAAAAATAGCATCAGAAAAAAGATGCTTTCACAATGTAGCAAAGTGAAGATATTAGTTCTTGTATGTGACAAAATTTACCTATTCATTTAGAGCCGTATGGTATGCTAATACAGTTTATAGTCTTCTTTGAAAAATTCTCCCCAGTTAATACCGTCACTTTTCCTCTTTTGAGCAGCAGTGAATATCAGCTGGTCACTGATCTCAATGGCCCGAATTCACAAAGGTGGTACAAATGAAACCATGGTTTAAACCATGGACAAAAACCATGGAGCGCCAAGTGTCGCATGGAATATTTCGTTACGAAATCAGTCATTTCGTCGATGAAATGATTATTTGTAAAGAAATGACAACATTTTGTAACTAAATGAACATTTCGTCCACGTAATGATGATTTCGTTAACGAAACGGTCATTTTGTCGACGAAATGACCAATTTCGTAACGAAATATTCCGTGCGACACTTGGCGCTCCATGGTTTTTGTCCATGGTTTAAACCATGGTTTCATTTGTACCACCTTCGTGAATTCGGGCCTTTGGGTTTAACCTTACATGTGTATGACAAGCTTAATAATTTCATCAGAGTTCATTAAAAATACATGTCACACAAACGCCCACAGATATTGCCAGTCAATGCTGCTACCACATACTTGTACTGGCTACCTCTTTTGTTCAGCTAGAATGAAGGAGAAATAGATGTTAAGTACTTTTTACCACAATGAAGCGAACACACTATAGTATTGGTATTTGCATCTCTGGGTAGTTTGTCTGTAATTCCCTTTCAACAACATCATCCATATTTAGGAAGCCATAGAAACAACTAAGTAATAATTAAGATATGTTTGTTGTGTGCTCCTGGTAGATAAATTGCATTCTCCTGCACTTTTTTTTTTCAAAAATATTGAACAAACATATGAATTTTGTACCTTCTCAATGTACCAAAAATGAAAAAAGAAATTAACTGTGAGTGTTTTTCAGAGAGCTTTGAAAAATGGTAGATGTTTTTGTTGTTTCACTCCCCAAAAGAGTATGTTTATGCTGGCTTTGATAAACAAGAGTCACCTATCTCAAAAGGCCACTATTTTTGTGTGTACATATTTTCCCCCTTGGATCAGATAACAAACAGATGTGATCAGATAATAGTCAGGCTATTTGGGTATACCTTTTGAGAGAAATTTCCTTCTCTCCAAAGTATAAAATAGCTTGCTATTTGTGACCTGTTTATCAGTATGAGAATGATTCATTGGTGTGAACACACAGGTATGATTTGGAAGTAGCGCTAGCAGTTGCAGAGTAAAATGATGATGCAAGTGGCAGAGTAAATGAAGATGCAACCTCTATTTTTTTTTTCCTGGCCATTTTGCCAATCTGGTGTGACTCAAGACCAACTTTAGTTAACCCATTGAGGACAAGTCCTGAGTATACTCGACGGCCAAGTGTCTATGGAAAATGCACATTGTAGCAAATTCAGCTCGTCCTCAACGGGTTAAGAGACCTCTCATCTCTGACACAAACTAATCCAGCTGAGATGAAATCCAGTTTGCTGTTTATCTATCATTAAGGGTGCTGTCAGCAATAGTTTGTCATAGTCGTTTAACCCTGACACAACTGAAGATGATACCATTGTGTGGAATAGCAGTGAAATTACAAGGCTGTGGTCCCACGGAGTTTAAGGATTTCTTGGTCAAGGTTTCTGATGCATCACGTCCACAGGATATCTGCCTGTCAGCTGGGGATGTCTTTCAACTGAAATGAAATCCGTCAGAATTTTTGACCAAGGAAGAAAAGAGAGAACAGAAAAGTGTCAGATAGGGCTAAATTTCATGGTTTATGGATTAAGGGAAAGTTTAGAAACAGACTGACTAGCAGGTAGAAAGCATCAGGTTTGCTGAAAGGCAGTGATGTCATTTGTACAGTATATGCCATACGAGTCTGATTTTTCACGAATGGACACTTCTCGGCACTTTTTTGAACGTGTTAAATTCGCTGTCATAGAGTGTAGGAGTGGATTGATAAGCATACACATACACATCACATTCATGACGGGATCACAATCAGAATTTATATCTTTGCATGAATTAAAATTTGGGGGTTATACAGAATTCTTGAAAAAAAAGAAAGAAATATATTGCGCATACAGTATCACTTGTACAACCATCCTCTTGTCTTGATTCTATATCTATGTCTCTTGCTCCCTCTCTCTTCCTTTTCGCATTCATCTCTATCTCTCTCTTTCCTTTCTCTTTCTACTCTTTTTTCCCTTTCTCTATGTGTGAAATATCTCGTAAAGCATAATTTGTACACTTTCTGTTACAAGCTCAGTGTATGCAAGGATATGGCAAGTACCAAAAGCAATTACCATAAAACAAGATATGTTCGTGGCATAAAATTTAATTTATGGGCCCATTTTATAAAATGAATGATGCACAGACCTGTTTTGCGGAGCGCTGAGAATGGGACGCTCTCATTTTTACTTTGGAAACAGTCTAAAGCCATTTTCAAATCCAAACTCGTGCATGCAATTCTCACTGATTCACTCTGTCCTGTGCATCATTTGTATTGTTTCTGTCAATTTCTCTATTAGTGTGATGATTTGTGCAGGACCATGGAATGGAAAGAAGCAATGTATTAGTATCTAATATTTTAATCCCTGCTTGTATTTTTTTTCCACAAAGGACTTGACGATGTAGCGGTGAAAAACATCAAGAAGAAGGAGGCCAAGCGGATGTTGGCGGACATCAAAGATTTCATCGCGTCAGGTGGAAACGTCAACACAGCAAATGACCGTGGAACAACTCTAGTAAGTTACAATGTGTCATACATTCCTTGGCTCAATATTTGTGGGTTTATGTGACTTACATGATTATCAGAGGTTTTCTTGGACCTTAGTGGAAATGAAAAAAGTTTGCTCTGTATTATATCAGGTCATTCTGCTTTTTTTGTGTGACTGACTATGTGTTTGCTTTGGTCTTTTGTAATTCAGTCACTTGTTTATGTCTACACTGTACAGTCATTCATGCATGCAGGTTGTGGTATTTGTTTATTGCTAATCATTCTGTTTGTGGCATATTTTCATTGATGTGGTTGTTTACATCATAACCCTTTTGATGATAGGTTACAGTTTGTTATTCTGAAGGGTTGTTATTCCAAAATTTCATAATTCCAAAAATGAAATAAAATGCATCATTCTAAAGGTTCATTAATCCAAAAATGAAAAAAAAAAAAGGTTTGCTATTCAGAATAAGTTTCGTAATTCTGAAGGCTTGGTAGTACACACCTTTTTGTTTGTTTGTTTGTTTTTTATTAGTGAAGATTTATTCAATTTTTGGATTGATGAACCTTTGGGAAAATGAACCTTGTTTAATTTTTTGAATAATAAACCTGAATTGATTTGTTGTTGTTGTTGTTCATTCAGGTACGCACTTGTTAGATATCCTCATCTTTGTCAGAGGTTTCCTGTAATTGTTTTAGTACGTTTTTAGCACAGGGCCCTGTTTTATGAAGAGTTTATAATTGATTATGTACAATGAAGTTGATTTCTATCATAAGTCTATGGCAGCCTGTGTGGTAAGGAAATTTATAATCGATCATATGTTTTGATAAATGGGGCCCAGGTCAATTTTAGAAACCTTGAATCAGTTGTTTGCTGATTTGAAAACCATGTTTACACTTGGTGCTTGTCTAATGATATCATATGTCTGAGCAGGTTGCCGTGCCTGCTATATCTGTTAGAGTATCTAATATTGTGCTTTTTGGAATATGAAACACAGGTAAATATAGTAAAGTCTTGGCAGGCATTTACAAAACATGTTTCCCCCTCTTGCTCCAGTGGGGATTTGGCAAAGGCCCACACTTTTAGTCGGGCAGGTCTCCATGTTTGCATTTCACTTGCCCGACTGCGAGTATGGGTTGTCCTGAGCAAGTGTGTTTGTGGCACCCTGGTATGCAAACAACAACGACGACAAAGACAACAACAACAACAACAACAACAACAACAAAATACTACAACAACAACAAAATTACCACAACAACAACGATATATACTACAATAACAACAACAACAATAACAAATACCACAACAACAACAAATACAACAGCAACAACAACAATCTGCTGAGGCTAGTCATATGGCAGCTCAACTGTAGAAGCAAGAAATCATTAATGAATCTATAAATAAAAAAGCAATGCAGAACTTTACCCGATCTTCACATGATCGAAGCTCTGCAACCACATGAAAGCAAATAACGCTGTCACAAATTTATGATCCAACACTCTATTTTCAGCCTACGGTGGGAGTGAAAGCAAGGCCATTCCAGATCTCCTGTTGACACATGTACATTGGGGCAAAAATACTTCAAACCCTGGGGAGGGTGTAAATCGCGGGATGGGAGGGAATTTGCCGGAACATTAGATCCAGTTTCCTACCAAAAGGGAACTTCTGACACAATGTACAGCAAACTGACATGTTGCACTAGTTAGATCAGATGTACATATTATGTTTACCTTACCTGAGCTAAGAGTTCAAATTAAGTTTCTTATTACTGTCACCTATTAGCAGCTATAATGTCTGCTGCTTATTATTCTCGTCCAATATCTGACCATCAGCTGTTGCGTGGCCAGTCCTGTCCATAAACTCTTTACATATTTTTGTCTTAATTCTTCTGTAAAGTTGCCTGTAAGCAGGGTTGTAGAAGAGATCTACACTCAGCAAAAATAGAAAGTAAACACTTTTTCCAGTTGATATTTTTCATAAAAGATTTTGATAAAAATCAATGTGTCATATACCATAGCAAAGATTATTTAGTTGGCTATCAACCTGGTAGGTTTATACAAAGGGAAATTTTACGCATGAGTGAACACATTCGTTTTTGTCCTCCAAGGCAGATAAGTAAAAATTGCAGATTTGGACATATTGAAATTCATTTGCAAATGCCCTCCAAGATAGCAAATGATAACAAAAGACTAATTTAACGCAATGTGAGACATGAATGAAACAGCAGAAATAAGTTTCCGTTCCCTTGTTTCCCTTTTATATTCAAAATAAAAACATAGTGGGGAAACTGAAGGTGGAACATAAGCATTTTCCATCAATTCAAACTTTTAATGACATAGGGAGTAAGCTGTAAAGGTGATAAAATTGACAGAATTTCTTCATTTTACCTTTTAATTGAGAAATTTAAGAATGCACAAGACAAATTCAAGAACCAAATATTATTTCAAATTTTCTTAATTTGGAATAACGTTTCAAACTTTCTTTGTTACCATAATTTTTCTCTAAATGTCTTTTGACTGTGGATTTGACAGGAGATTCTTCATTTCCCTCCATAATATTTTTGCCTTTCTTTATCTTTGGAGGGTTACAGAGACATTATTGAGATCATACGTTGATTTTTTCGAAAATTAATTTGCATTTCTATTGTGCTGAATTTGTCTTTTGTTCTCATTATTATATAGATGGAAGAGCAAATATGCTTGAATAACAACTTGTCCATTTTGCAATTTTTACTTTCGTGCCTTGGAAGAGAAAAATGAATGTGTTCGCTCATGCGTAAATTTAACATTTTCATTGACCTACTAGGTTGATAGCTAATTAAATTACCTTTAACATGGTACATAAAACATCATTTTTAGCCAGATAATCTATGAGAAAGATAAGCTTGAAAAAGTGTTTATTTTCTTTTTTTGCTGAGTATTTTTTCTATGTTTGTGACCCGCTACAACAAAAGGATCTTAAAGTCGCTGACGGCTGAGCCGAGAAAAACGAGTTTGAAGTCACATCATCAAAAACTGGTCAAAACAATCGGATTTCTGTTTTTGGCATAATTTTGTAGTCTAATGTTTTTGTCTATCATCTGCCAAAATTTCGAAGCTAAATGGTCAAAGGAAAGGCAAGAAATTAGCGTTTTTCTGGGCCTTGATTTTCCGACTTTCAACGTAACAGAAATGTGTCCAAAGATTTGGATGTAGTGCCGTGGCTAGACTCCGCCCCTAGCAACGAAGGAGTGATCTCATTGGTCAGTGCATGGCATCCTGATTACTGCTTGGTCGTGCGTAGATCGCTGGCGCTAAGCTTGAATGAACATCACGGAGGTCGCTAGGAGCACACCTATTGTCATGCGGTGAAAACTGTCTCGCCTCCACTTGATCATGATAGCGTTGGAAGGAAAACTTTGAAGGCGTTTTTATCGAAACTCTGATTTCCTCAACCACTTGACATGCGCTAACAAAATCATCGATATCTTCGCAACTGCGTACTTTTTGAGTTGTGTTATATATGAAATAAGAGTAGAAGAGTAAGGGAATTATGTCATGCCATTTTCAGAAAATTGTCCTCCCCGACTTTTGGATCCTTTTGTTGTAGCGGTTCACATTTTGACCCCAACCTGGTAGAATTATAACCACATTTGTAGGGGCAACGTCAAAATGATTTGTGTAGTCATTTTGTTATCTTAACCCTGTCAAACTTAATCATTTATTCCAACCATCCAGTGTTATCATCTCTGACAACTTAAACACAAAATGCAAAATTTGCACATCACATTCGATTTTCTTAGTAACTGAGATTATTTATCATGAATTTCTACCAAGGCAAAGTAGCAGACGACATAAAATGACATCCTTTGAATCAATCAAAATTTTATTTCACACCTATAAATGTTGTGTTATTGAATTGATGCACATTTTGTTTGCATTGTGACCATGTTATTGATTTCCAAACTCCCAGAAAGTTTTTGTTGGGTTGCATTGACCCCGTTTTATTCTGGTTAATTGTGAGTCAGTTGAAGACTTAAAATGAACTAAACAACCCGTTTGGGTCACACAACATCCGACCCCGCATTTGTTAGAGCGTAGTTATGTAGTTGGCGAATGGAATGCATTGATCTGGAGTGCCACTTTCAATATGTGGTAAGGGATTCTGGGTCACATCCATGGTGTCCTGTCAAGAAAAGAAAAGTAAAAACAAGATGCAGAGGGTTAAGAGGACTAACTGGCAACATTGATGAAGGAAATACCTGACTCATTCCATGAACTTGCGTGACCTCCAAAGCCCTGGGCGTGATTAACACACCAAGGCTGACCTTAGGGTTTGGGGTATTTTTAAGGTTTCTCTTCTCGTACAGGAGGTATAATCCTGGTGGAAGAGGTGGCAACGCATCGGAGAGGAAGTTAAGATCACACCCAAACTTCATCCCCTTAAGGAGCAGGGGAGGGGGGCAGGGGAGGGGGCAGTATGGAAGAGGCCCAGGTCTGATGTGATGCTAATATTAAGTTTGTGGTTTTATTATACTTGATACAATATTTCCTCCTTGCTTTTCCTGTTTTACACGCAATGTTGTCAAAAGATCGTTATCAAATTAAGCTTGCTCGGAACGATATAGTCGAGCTCTGTGTCATTTCACAAAACTTTTCTTAGACTGGGGTGGGGCCCAAAATCTAATCCTTCCAACTTGATGGTAATCCCCCATGTTCACGTACATTGTTTAATTGGGAAGAGGGCTTGAATAGATGTTTAATTTTAGCATTAAATAAGAGACTTCCTAAAAGACATACTACAACATTCAATCTACCGTGATGAGAATGTAAAATTGACATGAATATTGACCTATTCGTAATCTGATGCAAAGATGCTTGATGCATGAAATTGTTGAGTTTCAATAGAGGTAATGTATGAAATTAGGAGATTCTTTAATCTCAATTCATAAAGCATTGATGGCTCTTGGATCCTATTTGCTCATCTAAAGATGAAATGTAAGGGAGTGGGGGTGGGTGGTAGATTCAAGATTCAAGATTCTAGATTCAACTTTATTTTCACTTCCATCAAATGGTAGGAGGGAGTCCGGTCTCATCAAGTGCTGGAAGAATGCTGATGCAAAACTCATCATTTTGTGTTTGTTAGATTGGGTTCTTGGAATCATTAGAGTCATCTGATTTGTCTGAAAATAAACAAATTTTAGCGCAAAACAAGAGCTTTAATTTTCTAATATATGTTCCCAATTTAAGATTCAGTGGTAAATTTAGATACTAAAACAGTCATATTTGAAGAACAAAGAACTCAAATGAAAGATTTTCATTGTACAATCAGTACCAAAAAATTACCAAAGAATTGTACAATACCCAATTGCAGAAATGTGGTTTCTGTATTTCAACTCAAGGGGTTAACCCTTTGAGGACGAGTCTCGAGTATACTCGGGCAAGCGTCTGTGGGAAATGCATGTTGTAGCAAAATCAAATCATCCTCGATGGGTTAAGGAGCACTTTCAATTCTCAGTGCTGTAAAAGCGAATATAGTGATTTTTGTGCTCAGCCAGGTAAGATGAATTTCTTGTGTTTTTAATTCCATGGAATCTAGACATCACATGGTGGTGCCTATAGCAAGAAAAAATATTTGTGTGCTTTTTTTATGTGCTACATGTGTAATTTCTGGTTCTGGCTAGTGTTTGTGTTCGGTAGATCATTGAAACCCAAGTTTTGGAGACTTTTAATACTGTAACACTAAATTTTGATAATTTCACCCCTAAATTGATTATGTTTCAAGTGTGTGTGTGTTTTTTTTTTTAAGACAGCTGTGAGAGGTGAAGTCTTTTAAGACCATGGTTTTAACCTAGAGATATGCTTTGACAAGAAAAATAAGAAAATATATCTCAAATATGTATACATGTCTGTCATTTTAAGAACCAGTCTGTGGTGATGTTTTTAGAAAAGACAGGGAAAGCCTAATGTGTGTGCTGTGCTATGCCTAAACTCTGGTTAAACAGAGAAACGTCCCAGCACTGAACTTGAATTAAGACAAATTAAGTGCCAGACAGCTTAATAGGCCATTAGATGCAGGAAATGATTCCACGGTAACCCCAAGCCCCATTGGCCAACTCCCCCTCCCCCCCCCCCCCCCCTCCTCTTGCCCTGGACTAACGTCCCTGGCTGAATTTTCTTACTTCACGCCCTGGGGAGGGGATTGGACGGCACCCACTTTCCTAACACTTTCCTAACATTGCTAACGCTTTCCTAACACTTTCCTAACACTTTCCTAACATTCCTAACACTTTCCTAACGTTTCCGAACTGATGCCCCTGTGTCAAAACCTTATCTGCGCATGCGGATACGTCCGTCGCCTGTGAATGGCTGCATCACAGTACTGTATTTGCATATGTAAATTACAGTCTTCGTATCGTCGCTCTCGCGCAACCAACACGCGCGAGACTCGAAACCTGGAGCGAACTCTCGACAATCCTGGCCGCCGAGCGCCGCCCGCCCGGCCCGGCGGCGCGGCGGCGGTTCCCGGCGGTGGTGGTGCACGGTGAGGCAGGTGGATCGGTCGAACCTCTGTCTGATGTTTCTTGCGAATGCCAGTTCGAGAAAAGTTACTTCCTTCTCAGGTAAAGGTGAGTAAGAATATCACAATACTAATTGAACGTGTGTGGGGAAATACCCGGGTGATGATAGAGCATATGTGAGGAAATGTTGATGTTGGAGTTACTTTCGCAAGCACGCGTCAACGCTTATTGTCGTGCTTTGCGTACATACAGTGCAGTGCAGTGGCCAGGTTGTCTCTGCATTTCTTAATTTATTTCCCAAATCGGATATTGTAGAATCTAAACCACTCCGTCTTTCATCGAGTTAATCTACTATGGTTATATTTACTGAAACTGAATTAGTTTTGTCCTCACTACATTTCGAAGTTGATGACAAAATGTTACTCTACCTAACCAAAATTCAAAAGTAAAGTTTAGGCCTAAATAAATTTAGTCAGTCACAATGTCAGTACGGACGGTATCGGTATAGAGGTTCTAACGTTAGATCCACTCGTTGCTTCAATTTTTACGTAACTTAGCATATTGAAAGATAATTTCATTAAATTCCCCTGCTAAATCTAATTTTCATGTATGTTTCTGCTGCTTGTTTAACTTAAAAATACCATAGTAACTAGGGCCTATACGTAACACAGCTAGTAGATGGGGCACTGCACACTTTACAGTGACTAGAGCCTATATAAACCCATGCCATGCCATGGGATGGGCATGCATTTTCCCTATTCTGTTCCCATAAGTGGTTCTGTAGCGTAGTGGCCTACTTTTGTTTTTTGTTTTTCAGTTGGCCTTGACAATGTTGTATTTGTTGTTTTACGTGGGCATTATCGCAAAATAGGTCCCCACTCCATTCACCGTCAGTCATTTCGTCAAAGCCGGGGACTTCTTTCTTGTAGACTTTGCACATACAATTGTATATAATTATGAACACACATCAATTGCACATGAGAACGAGAGGGGACCGACATCACGATTTGGCCTTTGCCTGTCATGTCAGACCAGAAATTTAACAATCCCTGAAAATTTGCTTGTGCAACAGTGGTTTTTAGGGCCTACTTATGTTCTGGGACCGTCAGACCAGTGCCAGTGCAGTGTTTGCTGCGTTGTAATGTAAATGCAGCGTGTCTATGGCCATGGCTTTTATGGCATGCTGTCACTGTAATGTTAAAGGGAACTTTGGAGTAGGTGAAGTAAAGCAGATGATGGGTCTACCAATTTTGGTCATGTGGCAGTAACAACAACGAATTGTTGTCACTACTAATTTGACTTAGGGATCAGGACAAGGGTGACGAGCTGGCTGATTGCCATTTAGCATTGCGCACAAAGTCACACAGTCTAGCCTCGACCAGTTCTCTATGACCGGTATATGACAAGTAGGGTTACTAATAGACAATTTATATGTCACCGGAGTCTAATAGTGTAGATTAAGTGTGGTTGATTGATGAATTTTACATTCTGTCCTTTGTCTCATTATAATGACGACAGAGGAGGAGAGCTGGGTCTGGGACCCTAGCTTTAGAAACTATACCGAACAGATTAAGAACAGTTGTTAAAGGGAAATGTTATCACTAATAACAGAAATGCAGCAAAGAGAAGAACATTGGTGGAGAGAATTATGGTTGAGATGAAACAAGGGAAATGTTCACAGAAATAGGAAGGATGATGAGGTAAAGGAAGTTATACAATTAGCCAAGTGGTGATCCCTTACAGTGACAAAATCAAATTGTTGTCACTTCAAATTTCACTTGGGTCAGGTTGAGGATGGTAAGGTAAGCTGGCTGATAGTCATCTGTCACCCAAAGTCTTACAATCTAGCCTCCACAACATGTAGTTCTCTCTGTATGACAAGTATGTCTGCAAGTATGTTTGTCAACACAGTTCTTTTCACATACAGTTTAACATCAATGCTCTGTTCTGTGTAAGGTAAACTTCCATTTCAGCATACCTTATACATTGTATGTTTCTTCTTCTCTAGTCTTAATTTTTTGGTTTGGTATCTCCTATGTTGTCCTTTAATTGTTTCTCGTCTAGTCCCTCTCTCTCATGCCATGAATAGTAATAACAATGATGATAACGGTGATGATAATGATAGCAATAAATTGTTATAACTATTACTATTGAATTCATTTAATTGATTGAGGCCAATTTAGGCTATTTATTCAGCAAAATAAAACAAAAAAACATACAGCATAATAATAGTGGCGTTTACGATGAGAGCCAGGCAGCCTTGAAAGCATCTTGTGCTTGTACAGTAGGATGCCTACACATGAAAATATTTGGCAACATTACAAATAATTCTGTGTGAAGTCGAGTAGAGATAAACAAGACACCATCACATACACTCACACAGACAACACATACACTCACATGCAGTATACATAAAGATAGAAGACAGGATAGAAAGTATGTTGTCTACTCAATCATGGGTAACTGTTAAAAAAAGGAGCACTTCAGTAAGCACTGAAATGTAGAAAGAGTTGTGCTGTATTTCAAAGCGGTACTTTTACACCTCCCCCCCCCCCCCCTTTACGGAATTCCTGGATCCGCTCCTGAGTAACTCAGGACAGTATAAGTATGCTATTAAAAAGGTCAAACCTTCTACCGTTTTCTCTTTTGTTGTCTACAGACTACTACAGTTCAGCATGCAAAATGACCAAGACTGGGAAGCCGTACAGCTGTCGGGACCATATTATCAAATTGTGTGCAAGAGGACAATATCGGTTTGGCCAATCACCAGGTGGAAAAAAAAAAGTGGAAGGAGGTGAAAAAGAGGATTGACGCCTGCCACCTTCATGGTTCCATCTGAAGAAGCAAGCTGTTGGTGTGTTTGGAGCTGTGCTGGCCTGTAAACATCAATAGGCCCTACCACGAGGTGAGTTTTTTTTTTTTTTGGTTTTGGTTTTGGTCTTGTTTTGTTACCTACGCCAAGGGAGGAGGTTATGTTTTCGTTATGGTTTGTTTGTTTGTTAGTTTGTCCATGTGCAACATAACTCAAAAAGTAGTTAACGGTTTGGATTAAACTTGCAGGAAAGGTTTAGAATGACACAAGTAACGAACGATTAACTTTTGGTAGTGATCCGAGAATTTTGGGGGAATTTATGAAGGATTTTTTATATTTTGGCAGGTAGGGTCAATGAACTTGGGAGTTCAGGCTGCACGTATTTGAGGTTTGCATGCGCGCACTAAAGTGCATGCTCTAGTTTCTGCTAGGGCTAGGCTCGCCATGCAGCTGAGGGTTTATGACGTAACAAAGGCTTCTATATTGGGAAATCGGGCAACATTCAGCACACAATGGGTGGAAATCACTGATATCTCTATGGAAGAACAAGATCAGTGGTGGAAATGAGCTGCATGCTTGGCGGAGGTCTGCGCTCTCTCGAGTGCTTTTCTAGTTTTGTTTTGCTTTGTTTGTTTTTGTTTTGTTTTGTGTTTTTTTTTTTTTTTTTGGGGGGGGGGGGGGAATAACACCCAGAAAGTCCCCCGAGTTGTCAGATTAAATATTTCCATCCTCATGTTTTGCAAAACATAGCTGTACATGTGATGCAGAGTTCATACAGACTGTTGTAAATGTCTAATACATTATATATTACAAATGTAGGTTCAGAGATTGTTTGCTGGGGAAATTAAAGTGATGCAATTTTGGACAGAAGTGAAGAAAGTCTAATTTCAGCTGCAGCCTCTAGATCATATTATGTATGATGAAAAAGAATAGAAGTCTGTCTGAAATGTCAGTTAAAAAAGTCCAAATAAAACATATAATTGAAATTGGTGAAATACTTTGTGCACACTAAACTGTACCAATTTTGAAGTCATTCATCTTAGAAGTCATGCCTTAGACCTAATCTTTTTGTACCAGCAAGTTCTTGTCCAAAATGTGTTATTGCGATTCTACATGATAAACTATTTGTATGTTGAAATTACAATTTGACTTTTGGTATGACTTTCAGCCCAGGACTGTAATAATGTATCAGAGGGATGAGAGTGATTGTACCTTGGAGTGGACATGAATTTAGTGTTAGTCTGTCTTTGAATGCTATTTTTTTTTTCAGTTATGAACTAAGCTCCAAATATGCCTTTGAAATGAAATTCTGACCCTCAGCCTACAATTTTAAGCCTCCGCCACGAAGTGTCGCTGGAGGCATTATGTTTTCAGGTTGTCTGTCCTTCCGTCCGTCCGTCCGTCCGTCCGTCCGTCCTTCCTTCTGTCTGTCATGAATTTTGTGGACAGCGTAACAAAAAAGAAAAAAACCTTTGAGGCATCCTAATAAGACTTGGTATGTATATGCCTGAGTGAACGAAGTTGTGCCTATTAACTTTTGGGTGTTCATGCTCAAGGTCAAAGGTCAAAAGGTCATGGTCAAATGGCTCAAAAATTTCACTATTTTCCCCTTATCTATGCAATGCCTGAAGGTTTTTTCTTTAAACTTGATGCAAACATGTGATACCAAATAAAGATTCTCCAGAGAGTTTGGAATTATGAGGTCAAAGTTCAAAGGTGAGAGGTCAATAAAATGTTGAAATTTCACCCTTTTTTCTCCATATCTTGGAAATGGTTCACGGTATCTTCATAGAATTTACTAGCAGTGATCATCTAGGGAATGTAGGGATCATGGGTCAGGGGTCAATGATCAAGGTCAACTCAAAATTTCATTTGTTCCCTCATATTTCTGCAATATTTCCAAGATTTTTCTTGAAACTTGATATATTGCCCAATAGAGATTTTCTAGGAAGTTTCTTGCCCAAAGGTCAAGTGAAAGTACTAAATTTCACTTCTTCTTTTTTTCCATATCTCGAAAGTGACTCAAGATATCATCATGAAACTTAGTACATATTAATGCATGTTCTACCTGACGGTGATTCTCTCGGGAATTTTAGGGTCATAGGGTCTAAGGTCTAGGGTCAAATGCCAAGTAAGAATGCAAAAATTGTAGTATTTGATACATGAATTACACTTTTTCTCCATACCTTGAAAGTTACTAAATGCATCTATAGACTTATAAAAGTGTCAAAAGTCAAGTAAAGATTCTCAAATCCCCAAATACAATTGTACCTGCACTCTTAGGCAGTATAGTCATCCATCCAATTAAAGCTAGTTCAAGGAAAGTGAACATTCAACACATTTGTGACCAACGGCGTAGCCAGGATTTCATCTTAGGGGGGGCGGTTAGTCTGCGAGGGAGCGAAGCGACCGAGCCCGAGCGAGCGGAGCGAGCGAGGGGGGAGGGTGTGGGAGGGGGGTGTCCCCCCTCCCACGGTAAGAACTTTTTTGCATTTGGATGTTGTAAATGGTGCAATTTGATGCATGTTTTTGCGCGTTTTATCGACGTGAAACAGTCCCACTTGTTTATGGTAGCAGTTTATTTTGATGTAGATTATTATTGAACAATTTGCCTATAAAAGGGTATAATTTAGATACACTTCTTGTATTAATTCTTTTCACTGAATATCATGAACGCGACTGAACCCGAGCGAGCGGAGCGAGCGAGGGGGGAGGGGAGGGTGTGGGAGGGGGGTGTCCCCCCTCCCACGATAAGAACTTTTTGCATTTTGATGTTGCAAATGGTGCAATTTGATGCATGTTTTTGCGCGTTTTATCGACGTGAAACAGTCCCACTTGTTTAAGATAGCAGTATATTTTAGTGTAGATTATTATTGAACAATTTGCCTATAAAATGGTATAATTCAAATATTCTTTTCACTGATTATCATGAACGCGACTGAACCCGAGCGAGCGGAGGGAGCGAGGGGGTAGGGGAGGGTGTGGGAGGGGGGTTTCATCCCTCCCACGGTGAGAACTTTTAACATTTTGATTTTGCAAATGGTGCAATTTGATGCATGTATTTGCGTGTTTTAACGACGTGAAACAGTCCCACTTGTTTAAGATTGCAGTATATTTTAGAGTAGATTATCATTGAACAATTTGCCTATAAAATGGTATAATTCCAATAC
The DNA here is from genome assembly GCF_964275005.1 of Diadema setosum. NCBI lineage: Eukaryota > Metazoa > Echinodermata > Echinoidea > Diadematoida > Diadematidae > Diadema > Diadema setosum. The sequence goes on from NC_092705.1 coordinate 24,709,378, forward strand.
ACTTCTTGTATTAATTCTTTTCACTGAATATCATGAACGCGACTGAACCCGAGCGAGCGGAGCGAGCGAGGGGGTAGGGGAGGGTGTGGGAGGGGGGTTTCCCCCCTCCCACGGTGAGAACTTTTTACATTTTGATTTTGCAAATGGTGCAATTTGATGCATGTTTTAACGACGTGAAACAGTCCCACTTGTTTAAGATTGCAGTATATTTTATATCATGAACGCGACTGAACCCGAGCGAGCGGAGCGAGCGAGGGGGAGGGGAGGGTGTGGGAGGGGGGTGTCCCCCCTCCCACGATAAGAACTTTTTGCATTTTGATGTTGCAAATGGTGCAATTTGATGCATGTTTTTGCGCGTTTTATTGACGTGAAACAGTCCCTCTTGTTTAAGGTAGCAGTATATTTTAGTGTAGATTATTATTGAACAATTTGCCTATAAAATGGTATAATTCAAATACACTTCTTGTATTAATTCTTTTCACTGAATATCATGAACGCGACTGAACCCGAGCGAGCGGAGCGAGCGGAGTGAGCGGAGCGAGCGAGGGGGTAGGGGAGGGTGAGAGGGGAACCCCCCTCCCACGGTGAGAACTTTTTACATTTTGATTTTGCAAATGGTGCAATTTGATGCATGTATTTGCGTGTTTTAACGACGTGAAATAGTCCCACTTGTTTAAGATTGCAGTATATTTTAGTGTAGATTATTATTGAACAATTTGCCTATAAAATGGTATAATTCCAATACACTTCTTGTATTAATTCTTTTCACTGAATATCATGAACGCGACTGAACCCGAGCGAGCGGAGCCAACGAGGGGGGAGGGGAGGGTGTGGGAGGGGGGTGTCCCCCCTCCCACGGTAAGAACTTTTTGCATTTTGATTTTGCAAATGGTGCAATTTGATGCATGTTTTTGCGCGTTTTATCGACGTGAAACAGTCCCAATTGTTTAAGGTAGCAGTATATTTTAGTGTAGATTATTATTGAACAATTTGCCTATAAAATGGTATAATTTAGATACACTTCTTGTATTAATTCTTTTCACTGTATATCACGAACTCGACTGAACCCGAGCGAGCGGAGCGAGCGAGGGGGTAGGGGAGGGTGTGGGAGGGGGTGTCCCCCCTCCTACGGTGAGAACTTTTTGCATTTTGATGTTGCAAATGGTGCAATTTGATGCATGTTTTTGCGTGTTTTAACGAGTTGAAACAGTCCCACTTGTTTAAGGTTGCCGTATATTTTATTGTAGATTATTATTGAACAATTTGCCTATAAAACAGTATAATTCAAACACACTAGTCTTCTTGTATTAATTCTTACACTGAATATCATGAACGCTGTCTGTTCAGCAATCAAACAGAAAAAGCATGCACATGAGGGTGTAGATAGGGGCCTATCCCCTCCCACACGAAGGTGATTTTGCGTTTTCAGACCTGAAATTCAGCGATCTGGTGCAAATTTTTGGTGCAACACTTTTTCATCGAAGTGTTAAAATCACGGAATTTAGCTCTTATTCCGAATGTGCACCATCTGTGCGTATGTATAAAGTCTAGTGAGGTAGAACTTAGGGGAAGGGGATTCCCCCTCCCGCTCGCGGAGCTTTTGCGTTTTTAGAATTGAAATAAAGCGATCTTGGTATAGCCACAGTCTACTTCTTTGCATGGCGGGGGGGGGGGGGGGGGGAACAGGAAGAAGGCGTTGGCGAGTGTTATCTCCACTCTTCCCTTCCGATGGAGCTTGTAACTTTTTAAGGCTGAAATTGAGATATCTCGTATACGCATAATAAGCATATTTGATGGAATCAACATTTGGGTAATCAAAAAAAAAATGATGGGGGGGGGGGCTGAGGGAGGAAAGGGTCGATTAAAAGGGGAAATTCCCCTTATACATGAGGGAACCTTCAGTTTTCGGAATATTAGTGAAAAGTCTTGTGCACTCAAAATTATTCAGAATTTTTTTTTAAATCTAAAAAGTGTACTTAGATAGGGAAAGCGGCAAAGAGGGGGAGGGTTTGGGAGGGGGTATCCCCCTCCCAAGCACGAGAGATTTTGCATATTTTGAATTGAAATTCAACGATCTGGTGCACACTTTGAGTGAAATATTCAAAAAAATATATCTTATTTGATGAAAGGTTGCAAAGGAGACCCGCTTCATGTGCATGCATACAGTATACACGCATTTTTTTTTTTCCGCCTCCCAACTCCTCGGTCCAAATCTTAGGGGGGGCGACCGCCCCCATCGCCCCCCCTGGCTACGCCAGTGTTTGTGACGAACCTGTCATTCTAATATTTTGCCAGTTATGTGAAACTGTAATCACACATTGTCAAGATGTTGTACTATAGACCTATTAGGAGAACGATACATTATGGCAGAGGCATACCAGTCGCCATAGCAACATTTCTAGTTGTTGTTGTTTGTTTGTTTTTTGGGGGAAGTGAATTGTGTGCTACAGTGTTCAGGTTTGTCCCATGGATTCAATTGGAGCTCTTTTCCTTTTAAGTAGATATCAAGAAGTCCTTGTAATTTGCGACAAAGAATGAACCATCTGATTATATTAAATCAGCACAATAACAACATTAACATACATAGCTATCAAAAATATTTTACCCATTTGAAAGATTTTTTTCTTCTTCTTTCCAGTTATCTAGGTCTAATGGTTACAGTAGTTTGTTATTATCCTTCTTTAAATTTGAATTTTTATGGTCATGACAAGTATGTGGAGGTGTATTACATTGGAATTTACATTTATTTTTCTCACAAACAGCCGACTAAGAAAAGCAGTGAAGGCATTTCACCTGTGACAAGCATCTCATCATCTGCAGCCACAAAGCATCCAGCAACTGAGTCAGTGTCAGCATGTGCTCAGCCTCCATTACCTGCTCAACCTCAACAATCTGCTCGGCTTCAACAACCTGCATCTTCTGAGCAACAGTATTCAAACTAGGCAGCAATAGAATGTGGCCTGTGTCACTGAAATATCTTAGTCAAAGACTTTGCAGAGCATCATGACTGTACCATGCACAGGTGTCTTGCCAGATACGTGGCAGAATGTGTCGTGTCCAAGTAGAAGAGACGCTAACTCAAGATATTGAACAGCACACAACAACACAATCTTTGCCAGCTCTTCCAAGACATTCAGCAATGTATGGTTAGTATCATAATCGATGATTGTCTATTGGCTGATAAATTTTGTACAAAAGTTAAGTGAAACGTATCCAAATTCCAAATTTCTTTCCTCCATCGTAAATGAACATGCTTGAAATGCTTGTAGAATTGTGGGACAATATTGACATATGTGTATTTTCTAACAGCTACATAAATTTACCGTAAAACTTATGGAAGACAATTGATGCATCATTCATTTTGAACTAAGGTCACATGCTCATCATACAAGTGATAAACTGAATTATATGTACTTCTAAGAACTATGTGAATTAGTGTTGACCAGATTCTTTGAGTGATGCTGTATTCAAATTCATGAACTTCCTCTGTCGAAATGTTTTATTTGAATAATTATGCAGTACCCGCTGCATGCTATAAGGATTAGGACCACCACTTGCTGTCTGGCATAAGCTCTGTACTCTAGTGGAGATGATGCCTGTCAGAAGATCAGGAGGTCGTTGGTTCAAATCCTGCTTGAGTACATTATGCCCATGATTTCTATTATTATGGCTGCTGGCAAGACACTGATCAGTTCAGTGCTTATTTACGTCGGTGTAGGGCCATTTGTCTGTCAGTTGCAATGGAAGCATCTCGATGGAAGAATTTCATTAATTTGAATTATTGAGCAGTATCCGCTGCATGCCATAAGGAACAGAACCACCACTTGCTGTCGGGCGAAAGCTCAGTGGTCTAGTGGAGATGACACCTGTTCGAAGATCAGAAGGTCGTAGATTCAAATCCTGCTTGAGTCCATCAACATATGCCCATAATGTCTTTTTGTCATGGCTACTACTAAAAGACACTGATTAGTTCAGTGCTTATTGAAATTGGTGTAGAGCAATTTGTCAATCAATTGCAATGATGCTGAATTGTAATGTTGATAAGCAATGATTTCCCAGACATGGCTTTGTATGAATAAGTCTTAGAATAGTGAACAAAATAGATTGTAATTTTTTAATACTTGTCAGCTGTGTGTGATACACATGAGATATTGAAATATGTGTCTGTGAAAATATTCTGCATTGTTTGTTTTGTCATGCAGGAAAGACACGGCCCCCTGCCACAGTATCCCAGCCCCCTGCGGAAGAATCTGTACCCACTGATGAAGAATCTGTGCCCCCTGCTGAAGAATCTGTACTGCCTGCTGAAGATTTATTTTGACACCGCAATTTTTCAAATTTATATTTGTTAATGCTATATAAAAAGTTAAGATAAAAAGTCGCCCATTTAGAATTCATTGAAAAGTTTAGAGCTTAAAATCTGATACGCACACACACACACACAAAAGAAAAAATTATTGTATGTAACTAGCATAATGAACATAATTTAGAGAAAACAACCATGTTTTTGGAAAAAATGCCTCTTTATTCTTGGAGATTATGCGATAGGGAACATGCCTGGCAATTTTCGCCGCGATAGTTTGATGGATGGCCAAGATCTTAAGGAGGAGCCGAAACAACCCTCTCCCCCATTTTCCCCATGGTCGGGCGATTGGAGGTCAAGATCTGAGGAGGGGACAAATAAGCTCCAACCCCACACTTGGATTAGGAAGGGTTAAATGTGAGTTGTGTATCACAGAATATTTGCATTTATATCTTATATGACAGTGACATGTTGTCCTGATACCCTCATCATAAAAGATTTTGGGTTGTCTGTTCAAACTTGTTTTAGCACACTTGCATGAACTAGCAGTAATCTTTCATGATTAATATGATTAACCTGGGAAAATGAAACCTTGAGAAAGTTGACAATGGCTCTTGATATCTTTAAAGGTACTAAACTTTTTTTTAATAATTTCAAGCAATAATATTCATTACCAGCAAAGTCGTGGGTTTTTCCATCAGGACAACATCATGCCAACTCAAAAGCACTGTACATGGTCTAGTGTGTGAAAAGGTCACATAATTTCACTCAGAACGTAAGGACTGATATATCCCTTAACACTTTAATTTGGTTGGGTTATTTTTCTGTAATGTATATTTGCAGATGACTTCAAGAGAGCAGAGTTCTCCCAGCCCCCCCCCCCCCTTGCAATTCAGTATACAAAACTGTAAAGTTGGGTGTTTTTGTTTTTTAAAGGAAAAAAAAAAAACACTTTAAAAAACTGCACAAAAAGGCATATTTTTGGTAAATTTGGTTGATAAAAAATTGTAATCATTTTTTTTTTTTTAATGATGCCTCCACCACAAATTGTAACCAGAGACATTGTTTTGGGGGTTGTCCATCCCTCCTTCCATCAGTCAGTAATCAGTTTTGTGGACAGCATAACTTAAAGGGAACCCAACCCAAAGAGCAATGTGGATTGAGTGATAGCAGCAACATTAGTAGAACACATCAGTGAAAGTTTGAGGAAAATTGGACAAGCGATGGAAAAGTTTTGAATTTTTAAAGTTTTGGTGTTGGAACCGCTGGATAAGGAGGCTAGAGGTTATGACGTATGTGTAGACAACAATTTAAAACATATTAAAGAAATTCCACCAAAATTCACTTTTCTAGCATAATGAAAGAGCACATGACTAACTGCTTTCGGAAAACAAGGGAATACTCAATTTACTCAGTCCACAATTCTCTTTGAGGTTGGTTCCCTTTAAGAACCATTTTAGGTATCCAAATGAAACTTGGCATAAACGGTGAGTATGAGAGAAGGAAGTTGTGCCTCTCAACTTTTGGTTGCACATGTTCAAGGTCAATGGCCATGGTCAATTTTTAAAAATTTGTCTGTATACATATTACCTGATAAAGCTGCTCTGGTAAAATTCTGGGCTATGGGATCAGAGGTCAAATGAAAATGAAAATGCTAAAATTCAATTTTTCCCATATCTCAGAAATGGCTCATGGTATCATCATGATATTTAGTGGATATGCATGTACTTGCCTGACAGTTATTCTTTGGGATTTGGGCGACATTGAGTGAGAGGTCAAGGGTGAAAGGTCAGATTCAGAGGCTAAAATTCCATTATATTTGATTACTCTTTTTCTCCATTCCCTGGAGATGAATAACAAGTCTAGTCACAAGAATACACATAACTCACTACCCAATGATTCGTAGAGAAAGATTTTTGCCATGGGGTCAAAGGTCAAGAGAAAATGTTCAAATGTCACATTATGAACTTATTATAAAACTTTTTAAAGGGGGTGGCTAGTAACTGATCAGTGGGAATCAGTGAGAATGCTAGGGGATGATTGTTCCAATCCTGGTGGGATTGATTTTAGAGTATTTCATATACAGCTGTATGTGTGAAAATTATTTGCTTCAGAATGGTCTCATATTCAAGTAATGTGCAGTTCAGTGTTTCCAGGTTAGCATGACTGTGCAGTGACGAGGTGATCGTTAATGATCACCCCGTCACTGCACAGTCATGCTAACCTGGAAACATTACTTGAATATGAGACCATTCTGGAGCAAATGATTTTCACACAATAGATCTATATAATGTAATGAATCCCACAAGGATTGAAACAATCATCCCCAGCATTCCCACTGATCAGTTACTAGCCATCCCCTTTATAAAGACATATATGTGTCAGTTTCCAGAATGTTTTATGATTATATCATAAAATTGTTTAGGCTACCAATACTTTGTACCTGTAGTTGCATACTTGTCAGTTGCCTCAGGAAATATGTACAGCATATACAGCTGTATTGCCAGTGTAGGCCTACCAAATAACAATGTATATTATGTTGAATGATTCTGATGACTTATTATGTTTATTGGTAGAGGACTGTTAAGGGGGGGGGGGGAGGCTCATCCCCTGGCCTAGATTTGGTTCATCTCGTGGCATTATTTCATCTGCTCAGTAAAGTAAGGGACCTTTTATAAACGTTATGAACTTATTATGAACATTATTAAGACATATATATATATATATATATATATATATAACATAAATGTCAGAATGTCAAGAAGTGGGGGGGGGGGGGGCTCCTCCCCTGGCCTACATTGTAGTTTTGGTTTGTCTCGTGGCATTATTTCATGTGCTCAGTGAAGTAAGGGACCTTTTATGAACATTATGACCTTATTATGAACATTATTAAGACATATATGTGTCAGTTTCCAGAATGTTTTATGATTATATCATGAAATTGTTTAGGCTACCAATACTTTGTACTTGTGGTTGCATACTTGCCAGTTGCCTCTGGGAAATATGTCCAGCATATACAGCTGTATTGCCAGTGTACCAAATAACAATGTATAATATTATGTTGAATGATTTTGGTGACTTGTTATGTTAATTGATAGAGGCATTACATACTTGCCCAGCTCATTTCGGAAACACTTCCAGTTAAATATGTATGTGATATTTGCCGCAGGAAATAAGTGACTTTCTGTGACAGCATATGTAGTGAAAACATGGTGTACTTGACAGTTGCATCTGGAAACACTCCAGGTATTCATTGTCTGTGTGCAAAATGCCATATAACATCTTGATGAATCTTGCCAAATTCATTTTAATGAAGATCATAGTTTTGAATAAAGAGAATATGAACTTTTTGGTTCAGATCATGTTAAATGAAGGTATGAATTTGTTTTCCTCTCTTTCATTTTCATTTTATGTGTTTTACAAGTAAGTTCATGTGTATACAATGTAATTATGTTGATTGTAAAGTTTTGGTCTCTCCCATATATCAAAAACGAGGCATAGACATCACTTTTCTGTCAATGGTGACATCAACAATTTGATGTACTGTTTCCATGAAATCTTTGAAGGTTTTTGCGGCGGTAAAACATTGGATGGTAGAAGGCTTAAAGGTGCACCGCATATATTTTCAAGATTATATGTTTGGCCCTGAAAAGGGCCTTCCCAGCCCGGATAAGACCTTTTCTAGAAAGAAGTGTTGCACCTTTAAGTCTAATACCACCCAATCTTCCTCCAATTTTCCACAACTTTGAGCTATTACCATCAATCCTCACACAACAGCTACATACTTAAACATGCCAGTCAAGTTCAAATATGAGTGATGTCTAACTAGGTCAAAGGTCAAAGTGAATGTGTCAGTGAACTAGCCCTGATAAGCACTATACTCATAATATTGACGTATATTCTGTAACTTTCTGCAGATCTTAGGCTTAGCTTTGACAACAAACTCATCACAGGTGCATGACCTAAAGATACCAATCAAGTTCGAAATGTGGTTGTCAAAGTCGAACAAGTTCAAATGTCAGATGGTTGAAAAATTTTTCCTCATAGGCACGGTACTCACAGTATTGAAGTTACATTGGTTGCCAGTAAGGCAGATAATTGCATTTAAGATTTTGTTATTTGTAAAGTACTGCATGGTCAAGCACCTGGTTGTCTATCAGAATTAATATTAATAAAATCATATTCATATTCACATAATTTACGAAGTACACAGAAGTTTTAAGTTGCTTCTAAAGCAACCTCACTTAAAACAAAAGTAACTTTTGGGTATTGTACCTTATAGCTGTGCTGCTCCATAACTTTGGAATGAATTACCTGAGAAAATGAGGAAGGCCCCATCACTTGCTGTCTTCAAATGAAGACTTACCTTTTTCAGAAGCATTTGATTAATTTGTTATTTTTTGTTTTGTGTGTGTCTAATCAGTAACAATGTCAGGAGCTCTGTTACATCACAGCACAGTAGAGTATATTTACATAGTAGCTGCGCTATACAGATTTGTCCAATTATTATTATTATTATTATTATCATTATTGTTATTATTGAGGTGTACTCATCAATATTTTTTTTTTCAGATTTGAGCAATGACCACCAAACTCACAAATTAGGTAGGCTAAATAAATAAAAACTGCCAATCAAGTTGTATATGAGTGAAGTCCAACAAATTCAGAGGTCAAATTAATGGAATTAATGGTCAGTGAACTTTACTTAATAAGCACTTGAAACAATATAAGGACACATTGTGGTGTACACTCAATAACTTTCTACATTGAGAGCTACGATAGCCACACATTAACACCACATGCATATCACCTGAAGATTCTGCTCAAGTTTGAATATTGGTAAATATTCTAGGAACTAGGTCAAAGGTCAGATGGTCAATGAACTTTCTCTGACTTAGTGTCATATAATGTTTGCTCTCAATAACGAATTTCCACAACTTCGAGCTATGTCCGCAAAACTCAAACATGGGTACATCTGCTAAAGATATATGCCTGTCAAGACAGAGGTCAGAAGTAAAACTCTAGAACTAATACACTTAAAAAAAAAAAAAAAAAAAAAACATTTTAATGACAGAGTGTAATATTTATGTGGGCAAGGACGATACATGGCTTGGTGTTTGTCTGAATTGTCATGAGTTACGTGTGTGTAGATGTTCATTTTGTTATCTACAAAAACTTGTTTTTTGCGTGGAAGATGCAGTAATAATAAGGCTAAGATTTAAAAGCTTTGAAGTAGGATCCTGAAATATGTTGCCATTTTTTCTCACTCTAGGGTGCAAGTCTAGTCAGTATTTGTAAGTATCAAGTTGACCTGACTATTATAAAGGCCAAAGGTCCCAAAATTGAATAATTACATACAGAAAACCAAGTATTTTTCAGTATATTTTGTAGAAATCCGTGTTTTTTTTCTCCCCCTCCCTTCCCCCTTCTTCCCCTCTTTTCCCCTTCCTTTTTCCTTCTTTTTCCCCCTCCAAGCAGTCCATTATGCCCTGGTTCCCTGGGGTTTAAGGAGGTGTTGGCTGGTGAATTTGTGTGAGCTGAGATGGCAAATTGGGGCGTTTCCTGTAGAGGGAGGACACTGGAGTATCGTCATGTCATTCGGGGCTCGTCTGGTATTTGTGGGGAGATGAGTTGGCGGTGTTACTCGTAAAAAAAAATCATGATGACGACTTGTGTGGTGCTATGTAACAGGATGCTGATGCTCGTGTACCCACATGTGTGATACCAACATGCTTTCAAAATCATTTGCGCTATATTTGATCCCTCACTTAATCAATAGAAAGGAATCCTCCAACCTCAAAGCAGCTGAAAGTCTTTATCAAACACCACAAACACCTTCTGTGTAGGGGCGTGAAATCAGAGCATCATATTGCCTTCAGCCATTCTATGTGACCCTGCACCTCAAAACAAACAAAAAGTCGCCAGACATGAATTTTTAGTTAAGACCATATTCTGAAAGAGCAGACTTTAAGCTTTAACATGATGTATAACTCAAATCAAATGGACTCTCCTAACCTATTTAAATATTGGAAAGAAAGCATAAACTCAGGAAAAGTGTGAACTGAGAAAAGAGGCTCTGAAGTACAGTGCCTATTCAAGCGCTTAATCTTTACCAAACCGTGCTGGCTGTGCGATGAATGGGACAAAAAACAGGAAGTAAACCACCAGAGTAACAACAATGAAGGGATTATTAGATTAAACTGAAATTAAGTATGCCTCATTAACACATTCTGTCCATAATTAATACCAACTTTCGAAGCAGTAGCACTATTTTTTCAAAAGTTATTAGAGTTGAAAGTGAAGAGTGTGGACAAGGTTTTTCAGAAATGAAAAAGGGATTCTAAAGACACACCTAATCACACTATTCTACCAAAAATGTTCGAGATAAACTGCTAAAAAACACACTTTCCTGCCCGTTTTATGATACCAAATTTTAGCATAATGTAAAAGAAGACCCGCTCTTTCAGAAAATTTGAAAAAGTCAAGTTCGGCTAGGTTGACCCATTTCACTTATTTTCAGTCCTCACGCAAAATCAGTGTGTGCGACTTTATGTTCGTTTTGAGGTGCACGGTCACCTATGATATTCCACAAGTTTAAATAAATCTTTGTAAACTTGGAAATATGATCAACCCTAGGGTTGGTGAAACACCTACACAGAGATGCTAATTTTTACCCTTTTTTTTTTGCAGTAGGTAAAGATTTGGATATGTTGTACTTTTGACAATTGTCTTCTAGGTCAATGTCATTGTTTTCAGTTTGATGACATCATTATAGTGAATATATATCGTGAAAGTATCAAAATCAAAGTATCAAAATCTACTGTGTTTACGTGTTATGTCTATGGGAGATGCTAATTATACAAGACTTGACAATGTTCTGGAAGCTGTATCTCAGTTGATTTTGCTCCATTTCCTCTGAAAGTTTAATATTTTGGAGCTGAGACAATAAGCTTTAGTGAACTTGCATTTCATTTTTTCAAATTTCCTGATCAGGGTGAAAATGAGAATGGAAACCATACAAATCAATTCTTGATTTATCTTTCAAATATTAACGTACGTTCCACATGCCTTGTTCGTGGAGATGTGTGGGTACATGGTAAAGAACTCACATCAAAGGTTGCATTGCTTTGACTGCCGTAAAATTTTGTAGGCTCTTAAGAGCTTTCCCAACTGATCATATTATACAAGATTAAAGGTAACCAAAGCCCACATATTAATATGAATTGAGTGAAAGCAATAATAGAGTAGAACACATCTGTGAGAGTTTGAGGAAAATCAGAAAATTGATTCATAAGTTATGAACTTTTAAAGTTTCGGTGCCGTCATCGCGCTGATAAGGGAGACTACTACACTTCATGATGTCATTATAGACAATAATATAAAGAAAATAAAAAGACAATTCAACATATTTTCACTTTTCTAGCATAGTATAGGAACACTTGACTTAACCTCTTTCAGAAAGCAGGAGGAATAATATTCCCTTAATATGATATGTCAGTGATGGAAAGTGTACTTTTAATGAAAATGAAATTTTGTGGAATTCTCCATATATTTTCTTCATATTCTTAAAATTGATGTCTTGAACTGGAGTAGTCTTCTTTTATCCAGCGGTGACGACAACGAAAGTTTTGAAATTCATCACCTTGAATCAATTGCCTGATTTTCCTCAAACTTTCACTTATGAATTCTGCATATATTGTTGCTTCCTCTCAATCCACATTAATTATATTTGGGTTTTGATTTTCTTTAATCTTTTCATGGCCTTCCATCCCTCTCTCTTTCTTATTTTTACTCTCTATTAATGTATCAGTCCATCTGTCAATCTCTTTATCTATCCATCTATCTCTCTTTGTCCTTTGCTACTGTACTATCCTTGTCATGTGTAGGTTTATAGTCTCTTGAATGTCTCGTCTTTGTGAAGTAAGATATGAAGGGGTTTATCATCAGGTCTTGCTGATGAAGTCGCAGGAACATGAAGGTCAAAATTTGTTTATCCTCGAACTTCATTTGTGTGTAGGTTGCTCTCCCAGATTATATATACATAGAGGAAGACCATGCTGAATCAACAGAGATCTTTGATATTTATTCTACTTTTGTCATCCAGTTTGATATTTTCCTCAGAATTTATTACTGTGCTCCATCTCCTTTGTTTGGTTTTATTGTAGAATGAAGGGGGGGGGAGGGATAAATAAATTCTCACAGAATGAAGTCACTCATTTTAGAAACAGAGCGCAGTCTTTTGCGCCTAGATCTTAGGATCAGTCATCGAAAGGGCTTAATTAAGAACTAGCTCAAAATTCTCCTCAAACCTTTTCTTGAGTATTGTATGTCTGTTTTGGGCATATATTCATTCGAGCAAATTTGTTGCAGCTGTCGGCAACTGCAGAAAGTCATTCCTTCTCGTATTGAGACATCAATTAGTTCTCGACTGGGCTGATATCGGCGGTAATTTCTCCGTAAAACCTCCCAGGAAGCGAGACAGAGCCGCGGCGGCATTACGGGATATCAAACCAGCTGACGAGATGTAGGGATTGTGGCGAGGAAAATCTCTGTGCAAAGTCTGTTTAATATTTGGGTAATACTCTGCAGTATTGAGATTTTAATTTCAACATAGTCATGTGAACGCTTAGTCAGACACGCCGAGTTGTCAACTTTTTTTTTTTTTTGCAAAAATGGCAAACTTGTTTTAACTTTTGATCAGATGGATTTTGCTATTCCTACAATTTGCAGAGAGAGAGAGTGAAAGAGGAAACAAGTCTAGCAGAATTTTTAGAGTCCCATCCTGCCCGTTTGATCATGGCTTAATGGTGTATCATAGAATGATCTTCTTCCCCTGACTATATGGAAGATGTGATTGGTGAACACAGCCCAGGGTTTGCCCAGACTGGAGGCAGAAAAAAAAAAGATGTTATGCAGTATAATGTCAGCTAGCACAAGAACATGCCATTCCAGAATTGAGCATGGGAAGTTTTCAGCTGATGCTGCACACAAGTATAAAATCTACCAGAGGAAATTTGCTCTAATTTTGATTAATTTGCTGCCGCTCTGCACCGCTGTACACCTGTAATCGGCAGCATGCATGAATGTCCATGAAGTATTCTCATCTACCAGGCAGACTGGATTGCTAGTTTTGGGAATTTTTGTGTTCTATCGGAAATATTTAATGTTTCTGACTGACTTTGATGTGGATGGGATTTGTTCTGCAAAAGTATACAGGATATTGAATACGGGTGGTTGCCAGGCGACCAAATTGGAGCATATTCGTGGGCTTGGAGCGAAGTTGGCTTGTCATTCGCGCAACAGTGATGTCAAAATCAATTGAAAGTGACGGCTGCTACTCCGCAGGGATGTGGCGGAGGAAACCGATGTGATTTGGTTGGAAGACTTTGTGTGCTTCTTGTTTGTTTGTTTGTTTGTTTTTTTGTTGGATGCTGCCCTCGAGCGGGTCGATCATGGACGCCGACGACAGCGACTCGCTGATTCTCACCTTGAACGTGCGCACTAATGCGGTCAAGATACAGGTGGTTCCCATGCGCAGTGTGAGTCTACACTTAACTTTGGCAATGAGTCTGTGCAAAGCCCCGTTCACAATTTGAGCAATCTGCATACCTGTGTTATTTAATGATTACACCCGCAGAAGTTTGTATACTAGACCCATAATGTGAGAGAAATTGTCCACCTGGTGGTTTATGCACTTTTTTTTTGCAGATAGGTTACATAGTGATTATCTAAAGCAAATTCCAAAGAGTGAGATTTGGTTGCAAACTACACAGACGTTGGTAAACATAATCATATTTTTCCCCCAAGAGCCATGGGCTTAAAGCTATACTTGCATGGATACTTCAGTTAAATCCTTACATGATCTTCTCGTGATTTTGTTCAAACTTTCGCCATCAAAAATACTGCATGTATTGTCTTTCCTAATGACTCCCAAATGTTGGTTGTCCTGAGTTTTATTTGAGCCGTGCTCTTTGGCACTTTGTTCCACATGATATGTACTATTATGATGTTCTTGAAAATGGATGACAATGTTAGATGAAATGTAAGATGTGGTGACATGGTTAGTTAAAGGGTGAATTATATGCATGTTTCTGAGACAAGGAAAGCATTATTTTCTTTCCAACAACTCTCCAAAGCTTTTTGAACATTGCTATCATTAATGATGATTGTGTCATTGCAGACATCCTTGATGTTCCACTTTCATTGGATGTTTTAGATGGTTTGTGGAAAGCTTTGCACCTGTACATGGTAGATAATTTATTGTGATCTACAGTTTCATGCCTGTGTTTGGAGCTGAAACTTTGAAAGTTGTGCTGTCTGGAGAGTAGATTGTTCCATAGATGCTACTATGAATGCAATGATTACTCAGAAAGCAGTTCATCTCTGATTGATAAGTTTGTGTGTGGATGTATGTTTATGCAATATGCATTTTGTTTACATTTACAATTGTGTGTAGTTGTTTATTGTATAAATACTTGTATAAATCTTGATTCATTTTTATTTGTTTGTAAATCTATTACTTTATCTGTGTATTTGTCTTTTTTTTAAATAAAATTATTACTTTTTACTCATTTCTTCATTCTGTCATTTAGTCATATTATATTCATTTTTGTGATGTATGTATATCTTTTTGCTATCCTAACTTTGCTCATTCATTTTAAGTGTTAATTGACTGCCACCAGATTTTGGATTGTATAATATACAGTATCTTTTTTAAATTGTTTCATGTCTCACTGTACTTCCAAAAATTTGCTGTGGGCCTTTAATCGTTCTGGAAGTGTTCAGGAACCAACTGGTCAGTGCTTTTGTGGGCAGTGTAACAATTATTAAACTGACAAGTATGTTTTTAAAGTCCCAAGTAACTGCAGGTCTCAGAGGCATCAAGTTTATTGGTTACTTTGTCTCAAATCCGTCAAACTTTTCCTGGATTTCCTTGATGGGATATTTTGATGAAATATTAGAATATTCTTTTTTGTGGCATGGTATGCATAAATGCATACAGTTTAAAGGGAGCAGACTGTGTTTGACATACTTCTAGACATTTGAAGGTTCATGTACTTCAAGTTAAAAAAAAATATAGGTAACATCTACTCTCTGAATTTTAAAGGGATGGTATAATTTTGGTTGAGATGAGGGATCCAGATTTGATGTGTACTATTAGTTTGTGTGTGTGATGTCTGTTTTTCAAGTAATTATAATTTGTTCTGAATACTTCATGTCTTTGTTTAGAGGCCCTGTTCACAATCTAAGTGCTTTCTCAAATTACAGGTCATACATTGAATAGTTGTTTGTACTTTGCGTTCTACTGTATTTTCAGTCTCCATTTGTTTTGTCTTTTTTTAAAGGTAGGGGATACCTTTTACAGACCTCCCAAAATGCAGCAAAACATTGAATATGAACCTCAGGGGACTTGCTTAGGCCACTGCTTAGAAATTTGGAAGTCAACAGTTATCTAAAATTTGAATAATGCACAAAACTCAACTACTCAGTAGTTCTGTGTGTCAGCCACACTTAAGCCTTTTTCTTGCATTCTTCTGTATTTGTGATCTATAAACACAAATCTAAAAGTACAAGAGCTGATGTAATAACATATAGAGTGTGTGGCAAGAATGTATATAGAAATGTTTGTAAGTGTTGATGAACTTTCTTCACAAAATATACATGATGGACACACATGCAGTACATGGGTCTGCAAAGGTAGCCTAGTAATGTACTGGAATTTACAGTGAGCCCCGAAAACAATTCAATTCAAAATCTAAAGGTCAAAAAAATGTACTAAATGTTACCTTCCACTTTCAATACTTTATGGGAGTTTCTAAAATGATACTCTCTTCAACATACCACTGTATTTATACAACTCTTCATTTAAGGCGTGCAAATGGGATTCCCTACCTTTAACTGAATGGTTTAAACTGCTTTGAACTGGTAAAAGTAATGCATACATATCATCTGTAATGTTTAGTGTCTTCTGACAAGTGCCATAATGTTCTGATTCTGTCCATTTTGTAGCTTTACTGCCAAAAAATGTTGTGAGGATGCTGACCTGCAAATGGACCAAAAGTGAGAACGGCCGGTACACCCATTTTGCAGTTATTTTTCATATACTAACATTTGTTGTGATGTTCTTGTTGTGTCTTTTAGCTTCACATTGCGGCTGCCAACAACTACCGGGAGGTCGCCAAACTGCTGCTTGACCGCGGGGCCCACATCGATGCCCTGGACGATGAGGGGCTCACCCCGCTCCACGTCGCCGCCAAGTTCGGCCAGACCAAGATGGTCAAGCTACTGGTCAAGCGGAATGCCAACCCTCGCCTCTTCAGCGTGCAAGAGCAGAAAGCAGCTGGTCAGTGTCTCATGGACAATTTAGCAATTAATAAACTGGTTCAAATATGTTTTTAAATTCCAAAGCAACTGCAGATCTCAGAGGCATTAAATTTATTAGTGATTTTGTCTCAAATCCATCAAAATTTTCCTAGATTTCTGTGATGTGATATTTTGACAAATAGAAAAATTTAGAAAAATATGTAATGTATACTCTCTGAGTTTTAAAGGGATGGTATAGTTTGGGTTGAGATGAGGGATTCAGATTTTAACTTTTTGCGACATGATTAGAAACTACTTGTGAAATATCAAAGAGCATACAATTCTGAAAGGTATTCAAAAGTTTATTTGTCGAAATTCAGTGTTGAAATGGCTGAGATATCCAAAAACAAAGCAAAACAAAGTGGTCCTTATTAAAGGCATGGGTCCCACCTTTTATTAGAGCCTCTTTGTTTCTGAGTATCTCAGCCATTTCAAAACAAATTTTCATCAAATAAAGTTTTAATTCCTCCTAGAATTGTATGCTCTTTCATATTTTACAAGCGATTTCTCATTATCTCATAAAAAAGTTGGAAACCTGCACCGAAACCATCTCAACCAAAACGATACCATCCCTTTAAACACAAATTTCCTAATTGGTGAAAAAAAAAATGGTGCAAATTACCTGGTATTGTCCAATTAGTCATGTGCCAAGTGTCAGAACAAAAAAAAAATCATGTGACAAGCTATTTAATCAACTCGGGCTGAAAAGACACCACTAAGGATGTTTTAATGCGTTCGTAATAATTCTCCAAAGCTTCAGTTATAGACTGTTGAAGTATAGATGTGGTTATTTTTGAGAGACATTACTAGAGTGACAAAATTAGATCAAAACATTTCACCCATTAGGAGTCAAGGGGATTTAACGGCAGTGTGCTTGTGCCGTGAAGAGTCATGTGACTTTTTCTTTCCGTCAGACTTGGCGACCTCGGAGCTGATCGAGGAGATCCTGAAAACCGCCGAGCAGGAATACAACCCGGTGACACCGCCCTCGCCTGCCCCGGACTACGACGATGAAGACGCAGAAGTCGAGCTGGAGAGAGTCAACAGCAAAACGCTGTAAGTGCCTTTCGTAGGATTAATGTTAGTTGTAACATAATCATTTTGGGGGCATTTCAGATGCCTCTACACAATATAATCACGAAACAATTTCGATCCAGCATGACAAAGAAACAAAATAAAGAATAAAAGCAGTAATTTGTTGGTAACATGACAGATATATATATGTTGTAATGATCATACACATGCAAATCTCCTTTCTATCTATCCCTCTGCCAAGAAGGTTATGTTCTTTGTTGTTGTTTGTCTGTCTGTCTGTCTGTCTGTTTGCTAAAATATTTCAAAAAGTTGTGAATGGGTTTAAATGAAACTTACAGGAAAAGGTGATAGTGAAACTGGGAACAGATTATCAAATTTTGGCAGTGATCTGGGTAACCATCCAGATCCAGGATACTTTTTATTTTTTTTTTTTTGGTAGGATTATCATTAGCAAATAGGGCCAACAAATGAGGGAGTTCAAGCTGCGTGTATTTGAGGTGTGCATACTTGAGGTGCAGCGCGCAGCTAGCTGCTGATAAGGTAGACTTGAGACACAACAGAAAGGCTTCTTTCTCATTGGGAAATAAAGGTGATTTTCAACATGCGCGTATGGGTGGAAATGAGATGTTTGGTGGAGGTCTGCGCTCTCTGAGTACTTTTCTAGTTCTTAAATGTTTTTTTTTTTAAACATATACAGGGACGTTTTGTTGTGTGCTATTGAATTGCTTATAGATTATCTCGGCAAGTTTATACTGCCAAGTGCATAAGTATTCAAAGGGGTTGAAGTAACAGCATTACTCCTGCGTCTTCAAAATATTAGACGATCCCGAGCGACACCCCTATCAAAGACGGACCAGCTCTTTGAGGCGGAGACGAGGTTACAGGAGGAAGGGACCGAGGCCCAGAAGGGTCAAGATGCAGCTGAGGAGGAGGACAACTTCCAGGGCGTCGGCCTCAAGGTTGTCAAGGACGATGACAGGGTAAGAAATACCACCATATCTTTGCAACTGTCACCACTGCCTTTTCTCTGAAAAGATGCTCTAAATAACATAGCGTCGGTTGAGTATGAAGATGAAGGTGTTAAGATTCCCATAACCTATGGTGTTAGTGGCACCTTGATTCCCTTTTAATCTTTCTCAACCAATGAGGTATTCGGATAGTTCTCTCCTTCTTTATGTAATCATAATGATTACAGAAATTATATTAACAGATGATTCTAAAGATATTGATTTCTTCTTTCATATTGAGGTTGCTTGGATACAGGAAGTTGCGGTTGCCTGATCAACATCTTGAATAAATACTTCGTGCCAAAACAGAATGCTCTGAAAATACAGGATAAAATTGCATTGATATTTTTTCCCTTGGACTACATTGTATCATGTTGGTATATATCTTATGTTGGATTTCAATATGTATAAAAAAGAAATCTAGAGGATTCAAGAGGTTGTAGATTTAATGCTTTTTTATGTGAAAGTGTAAGACTTAGTCAACTGTTCTCAAAACTTTTGAAATGAGACTTCTACACTCAATTTGCTTGTTATGCGATGAAAGCACTTAATCAAAAGATATTTGTGCACAATTCACTTTGATCAACAGGGGCAGAAGGCAGTAAGTGATGGGAATTCTGTCCCGTCAAACTCTTTTTGATATTCATGCAGATGATTGATCTATGAGACACTTTTTTAGAAACGTTATGCATCAAAGAGATCTCACGGGATTTGTTTTTCCAGTATGAAAATTAAAAAAATGGAAATTTCTCCAATTACATGTGTAATTCTTGTCACTCATGGTAAGCTTGATTTATATGTTTACCTGAAGAAGGGAGGTAGTTTGGCACTTGTAGCAGTAGTAAAGTTGATTTGCAAATAAATGTGTATTTGCAGGTATTTTTTCACATCTCTGATCTTTTGTACCCCTGTGTTCCCTTTGTAATATCATCAGATTACTGTGACTAATATTTGAGTATTTCTATCTTTGTCTTTGCTCTGAAAAACTTAGAAAAAATATGATGAATCCAAGGTAAATATTGCTCACAATTTTAGATCATGACATTCAACAAATGCTAGATGGGCCTCCAAATTTTCCCAAAAATTCTCAACAACTTTCAGCATTCACCTTGTAACATCTGCTGGCAAAATATCTTCATTTCAGTTCCTCCTCAACATGATCATTTTTCAAAAATGTGTGTTATCAGAGTATGAACTACTAGTATTGTAGCTTGTACACAGTGTTAGGGATTCTCTCTCATGTTTAAAGAGATCATCTTTCCCGCCACAGTTTGTGCCAGACCAATCATTCATGAAGCAGCGAGATCATATCCATCACAAGTGGTACACCCCGTTACATAAACATCTCATTTTCCACCATATTTTATTCTAAAATTGCATCTCTTACACATAAGCAAGTGTTCATATGTTTTTAAAAGAATCATACTGTGGACAGATGTTAACAATGAGTACCGAAGTGTCAAAGATGTTCTTGCTAAAGAATATATTTACTGTGGGTCTCCTGCAGAAGATGGGCAATTAAATAGTGGATTATCTCACATCTCATTTAAATCACTCTGAAATCTCATCGAATAATGGTGAGCATGTTTCTTGATAGGGTCTGTTAATGAGAGAGAAGTTGTGGGAATTGATTAATATTGTGCATTGAGATGAATTGAGACCCGGTATCTGTAATTGAGCACAACAAACTTCCTTTCCAATACTCTCCATAATAGGCTATCCTTAAATGACATTTATATCACAGGTTTTGTCATCCTTTATTTTTTATTTTATTTTTATTATTTTTTTTTTTTTTTACTAAAGGATGGAAGTTATTTACTTCACTGTAGAGCAGTTTGTCAATTGGTTGCAATAAAGGATAGAAATATCACTTATATTTGAAAAATATTTACATATCATTAGCTCTCATGCTGCCCATTATTTTTTGAAAAAAGGAAGATGAAGTTCCATGAAGTGCTATATAGCATTCAGTTTAAATTTGCATCAAAACATTTTGCCATGCAGTTTCAAAATCACTTCGAAGTATTAAACCAAGTCCATGTTAAGGACTCCTGGATACTCCTGGATTTGAATAGGAAAAATAGCTAAAAGCAGCATGAATGGAGCAATCTTCTTACATGTACCTCTCTGTCACTTTCTTTCCTTTCTTCAACTTGTTTTTTCCTGCAAAAGTTTAGATTAATAGCTTTTGGAGATGATGATGATGATGATGATGATGATGATGATGATGATGATGATGATGATGATGATGATGATGATGATGATGATGATGATCCACAGCATTTGTATAACGCCATATATCTGTTATAGAAACATTCAAAGGTACAGACTCCTCCAAGAGAGTTAGCAATTGAATGCCTGGTGAAAAATGTTTGAGTGAGGCTTTGAAGTGATCCAGTTGGTCAATTTCACGGAGAAAAGATGGGAGATGCATAGGATTTGCATGAATCAAAGCCTACATAGCAGACATGAATGGAAAGGATTTTCACTTTAAATTCTGTGCATTTGTTTGCTTTACTGGTTGAGGAAAACCTATGTTTTCATTCTCTTCACAGCTCTACTCTATGAGTGATTAGATATATCTTTCTATATACATTGCCTCTCAGAACATGATGCAAGTACAGCTTTGAGGTCAGGCAGGCATAGCAGCAGAAATCCATTGTTCTCTCTCTTTAGACTTTAAAGTGGCTACATGCTATTTGTATTTTTAAGACAATTTTGCTAGTTGATGAACTTACAATCGAGAAACACAGCAATTATCATTTTCTCTTTTTGAAAGAATAGTTAGCAATTTCTCACCATGTAGACCATGTATATTTCATTGTGATACAGGAGGCAATACTATCATGTGTTCTTGACATCACAAATTCGTCAAAGTCATTCATTTCTTGAATTTCATGAAAATCAAAATATATATGACATATTCACTGCATTGTGTGTAACCATGTATATCCCATGTGGTCAGAATACTAGCTACTGTACTACATGAACTTCGACGTTAGCCATGTCTTACACAAAATCAAACCTATCATGTGTCACTGTTCCTTTTCATTATCACTTGCGAGATGCACATTTGCTTTGTATGGGAGTGGGTTGCCATCGTGACAAAGTACAAATGATAAGCATCAATATCAGGCATTCCATTTGTGACCATTGTCATGCAGTAATAAACATTTTCTCAATATGAAATCATTTTGTAGATAATTGTAAGTTCCATTTTGATGATAATTTATGTTGATAATGTACATACCTATTAACTTTGTGTTGGTCACAACATTGATATGAAATTATTGACAAACATTAATATTTAGCAAGATGTAGGAGCTCACTGCTTCCAAAAACTCACACACACACACACACACACACACACACACACACACACACACACACACATATCACATGACAATTATGGAGAAGCATTTATAGAAAGAGAAAGAGTGGTTAACAAACAGTGAATAGCAACCAAAAACTTATCAGACTAGTTAAGTGCTGCTAGGAGTTTTCACTGTGAGACTTGTAGCTACATGTACATCTTAGCAAACAACAGTAATCACCATGCTAGCGCCATCTAGTGTCATAATGTAAAAAAGATTCCACCATGCTTCTATTGTATTAGAGTCAATGGGAATTCCTTTCACCTATTACTTAATCACTTAATCTTAACTATAGATATCATGTGTGCTTGCCTTCATCTTGTGCCAATCTAGAATGTATGATTTGTGGCCAGAGCCAACCCTCACCCTCACCTGTATTTTCTTTCTTCCTTTTTTTTTTCTTTTTTTAAAAGAATTTGAACCTAATTTTTCTTTTTTTAATGGGTGGGGGGAGAGGGGTGTTGTAGCATATTAACAGGAAGGCAATATTCAATAAAAACTCAAACTATGATTTAGATGAAATCTCTTGTGTGTGTGTGTGCTCCATTCAGTGATTTCAAATGATTTTTTATGGTACATAAATCACTATTTCCAAACATTTCCAAACACTTGACCGTAAACTTTCATGAAATCACCTTGTTAATGTGTTTAGCGTGCAGTTATTGTCCACTACTATTGTTATATATTTGCGGTTTTTATGAAACCCTGGTCATTTGCTGTAGTTACTGAGAGCAAAAATGAATATTAAAGGTATGTCATTGCGATGACTATTGCCATGGTGATGAAAGATTCTTCATACACTGGAATGGTTTCTGATGTAAAGCGCAGACAATGATGAAACATCTTCTCTGAAAAGTAAAATCTCAATGACATCCAAAGTGCAACAAGGGCATTAATGCTAAATGATTCTCAGTGAGAGGAGCTTTTCTGAGAGAACATCCTTCTGGTACTTTGTGTCAAAATGAACCTTTTATATAACTGATGAACATATCATGCATACATACATACATAGTAAAAGGATGTAGTATATTTCTGATATATTTCTGTGATATATGATATATGTGTGATATATCATGAAGGTATATTCATACGTATGTGTGATGTATTATCTCTCTCCCTTTACAGGTGTATCTCCCAGCTCCCAGCAAGACAGATGACCTCGCCACTCTACCGGAGCTGACAGAGAACACCATCCTCCAGGAGTTGATGCTGCGTTACAGCAGGGACATCATTTATGTGAGCCGCTTCTCTTCTCATCCAGCATTTCTTCTTCAGTTTTGGTTTTTCCATGATGACCTGTTGGATAGCCAACCAATTGATTATATTAAATTGCACATATGCTTGTACATTATCCCTCCATCATATACTTCTATCACATTCTGCTACTGTAAAAGTGGAAATTTTCGCGGTGTTGAAATTTTCGCGCATTTCGCGCAATGAGAAGCTAGCGCAAAAATAAAAGCACGCAAATATTTTAGCATGTCATATGTTCCAGTACTTGTTGTCTTGATTCCGCGCAATTAAAAATATGCGAAATTCTTCTGACACGGCCAAGCGCGAAAAATTAGTCGTGCGAAAATATCCACTTTTACAGTATTTGAAAATATATACCAATGCTGCCATGTGTGTCATAACCACGACATTAAAATGTTTTAATTTATTTGATATATCATTTTAAAAAGATGTTAATTAATTGATCTGTAAAGACCAAATATAAACATTAACTACTACACTTGTATTTGGAAAAAAAAACAATGCAGTAATATATTTCATAGTTATAAGAAACAAATTTTTAATCTGTCACTTAGCCTGTTGAGGACAAGTCCCAAGTAAACTTGGGCAGGTGCCTATGGGAAATGCGTGATGTAGCAAAATCGGCCTATCCTCAACGGATCAAAAGAGACCTCAGTCAGTGGATCTATAAAGACCAAATGTATTATATATATATTGTATATAATTATGTATTACATGTGTATATATTTTATATGTGACCCTGCACCTCAAAACAAACAAAAAGTTGCCAGACATGAATTTTTAGTTAAGACCATATTCTGAAAGAGCAGACTTTAAGCTTTAAAATGATGTATAACTCAAATCAAATGGACTCTCCTAACTCATCTAAATATTGCAAAGAAAGCACAAACTCAGGAAAAGTGTGAACTGAGAAAAGAGGCTCTAAAGTACAGTGTCTATTCAAGCGCTTAATCTTTACCAAACCGTGCTGGCTGTGCGATGAATGGGACAAAAAACAGGAAGTAAACCACCAGAGTAACAACAATGAAGGGATTATCAGATTAAACTGAAATTAAGCATGCCTCATAAACACATTCTGTCCATAATTAATACCAACTTTCAAAGCAGTAGCGCTATCCTTTCAAAAGTTATTAGAGTTGATAGTGAAGAGTGTGGACAAGGTTTTTCAGAAATGAAAAACGGATTCCAAAGACACACCTAATCACACTATTCTACCAAAAATGTTCGAGATAAACTGCTGAAAAGACACACTTTCCTGCCCGTTTTATGATACCAAATTTTAGCATAATGTAAAAGAAGACCCGCTCTTTCAGAAAATATGAAAAAGTCAAGTTCGGCTAGGTTGACCCATTTCACTTATTTTCAGTCCTCACGCAAAATCAGTGTGTGCGACTTTATGTTCGTTTGAGGTGCACGGTCACGTCAGTCTTCTGTCTAAATAAATCACTGCTGATATGCAATATGGCAGTGCTGTCTCACAGTGCACCTTTGAGCCATGCAGTACATTTACTTATAACCATCAATATCAGTGGAATTCATATAAAACTTTTTTTTTTAACCCAATCAGACCTACGTAGGGGACATCTTGGTGGCCGTGAACCCGTTCAAGGAGCTGCCGATTTACTCGCGCAAGTCATCACAGCAGTACGATGACCTCTTGGACAGGTCCTCCCTGACGCCCCACATCTTCGCCGTGGCGGACCGCGCCTTCCAGTCGCTGCTGCGGGAACGCCGGTCGCAGTGCTGCATCATCAGCGGGGAGAGCGGGGCAGGGAAGACGGAGTCGTGCAAGTACTTTGTGCAACATCTCCTCAGCAGAGCCAACAGTTGTGAGAATCTGCTCAACGAAAAAATTGAACAAGTAATCATCGACATTGCCTTTTACCTTTTTTGTTCTCAATACTGTGGTTACGCTTGTGATTCTGTCCTGGATACTGTACATCAAAATTGATTTGAATATGCAGATGAGAATGAACCAGTTCTATCTTCGTATTCTCCTCTGATTGTTGATTGTATCATGGAACTAAGATCGAAGATTCCAATTCTCATTTGTAAATTGTGTGACATCACAAAGTGTAGTCAGGTGTTAATCAGAGATGCCAACTGTATACTTTTGTGCAGTATTTTGTCCTGTTTATTTTTGCCAAAATTACTGCAGGTTTTATGGAAAATAATGTTTCCTGAATTGCATAACTAATCATGTCTATTGCTGGAAAGGTAAAAACACTCATTTTCCACACAAAAAAAGTATGCATTTTCATCCCTCGGAATACTGCAATGCCATTCACAAAGGTGTCATCCCTGGTCAATAAAATTTACTCAGTTTCCTTGAGGTGGATATTTTAACTCCATATTTGCCAACTAGTAAGATTTTATCAGATTCAGTAAGATTTTTTACGTTAAAAATAGCAAAATCAGGTTTTCTGTCAGAGAAATCAGATTTTTAAAAAATATTTAGATATACCTTTCATGTGTATTTTCTGAAGATTTGACCAAAAGTAAGATTTTTAACTTCAGTTCGCATATAAAATAAGATTTTTGCAATTCACGAGTAAGATATTTCATCTTGAAATGTTGGCAGGTGTGAAACTCTGTGTTTTGATGTATTATTATAACAGTTGCTATCTTTCATATTTTACTTTCCCATTTTTCATGAGAAAGTTTGTGTGAGATTGAAGTATTTACATCAATTATCAAAAAGGAGAAAAAAAATGTGAAAGATTTTCAGCTATGAGTATATGATTAGAAGTTTGAAATGAAAATCTTGTGAATGAAAGTTAATCATAGATTAATCTCATATCAAAGGAAAGTGTTGAAGATCAAATCCAGATTTGAAAACATCTTTAATAATCATGGTTGTAATTATTTTTTCTCATCAGGTCAACCCATTACTGGAGTGTTTTGGAAATGCTCGGACAGTGATGAACGACAATTCGAGTCGGTTTGGCAAATACTTGCAACTTAAGTTCTCTCTGGCAGGCAATGTTGTTGGTGGTGAGTAAACCCGTCTTGTCATATTAACACATTTTATTCACATCTCTTTAATGACCATATTCCAAATATGGAGCAATCAATCAATTAATGAAATAAAAGCAGTCAACCAATCAATTAAAATATGAAGAGAAGAAAAGGAGGAGTGTATTTTTTTTTTAAATCATTGTATATTGACTCAAAAGTATCAAAGATAATTTTAGGTTTGTGTGGCAGTAACCAACAAGTAGCAGTGATGATTTCATTCATTTTTATTCATTTATTTATTTTTCCATGGTTTGTAAACACATGCTAAAGATTTGTTCTTTGGATACACAGGATTCCAGTTGTGGTGGGCATTACGCATCTCATACTATGTAAATGTTTACCGTAAGTGTCTCAGGCAGTTATGATAATCATTGGATAGTTATACAGCTCCCTCTATGTGCAATCAGCCAGTAATAATCTGAAAGTGTCAACCAGAATGATCTCGGCAATTCATTTGGTGGGAAAGTGAAAGGGCTCCCTCTGTTTGATAATAGCCACAACTGGTTTGAGTGTCTAGAGATTTTTATAGTGATATGCACTGCACAAAAATTGTGCAGTATTGTTTTCATTTTCTCCATTTTTTCATTCTGCCCCTGCTGTAGAAAAGATTGATTTTGAATCTAGTCTTTAAACTCTGGAATGGATTTATGGTAAATTATGAAAGCTATGATCTATCCTTTTAAAAATTCCTTTCAATAACATAAATTACGCAATGTATTTAGATTTGCCTTTTTCTGATTCAAGTCTAGAATACCTTTGTCTTTGATGCTGTCATTCCTTTCAAATGGAAAACCAAAGAGGCATGTTAAAGAAGAACACAGGATAACTCGTGATATATATACAGTTGAACCTCTCGTATCCGGACAAGTCGGGACCGGGGCTCATCCGGATAAGGGATTTGGCCGGATACGGGAGACTCAATGCTTTATACATGTACATATACATACACATGTACTGATGTAGCCCATTGTAGTACCACATGTAGTAATGTGTATACCGCAACCTTTTCATTGTTACACTCAGTAACAGACCCCAAAATAGAGGTTTGTGTTTGCAAGAATGGAATCATTTTCTTTTATAAATTCTTGGGATGATTTACCTAAATCATTATTAAGAAATGTATCAAGTATATGTAATTCATGTGTGTTTGTGTAGGAGTTCTCAAGGAGTTTGGAATCCCCCTTTCCTCCCGTAATTCTTAAAAAAAGATAAAAAAATCACAGCGAGATTGCGTCCGGATAATAGAGAGATCCGGATAAAGGGAGGCCGGATAATAGAGGTTCAACTGTATGTGTATATATATATTTTTTCTTTCATTCGTTTTATGAATTGGCACTTTGGCACTGTTCCATCTTTTAAAGAAAAAAAAATTCTTCCTGTCATTTGCATCACCAGCGCATCTCTCTGAGTACCTCCTTGAGAAGTCTCGCGTGGTAACCCACGGCGACGGGGAGAGGAACTTCCACATCTTCTACCTGCTCTTTGATGGACTGAGTGCCGAGGAAAAAGAATACTATGGTCTCCAGACACCGATGCACCACCGGTAAGGCATTCCTGAGATACTGTCCCCCTTCATCACTGGTAGTAGCATCTCACCTTCATTTATGCTCCACAATGCCGTTTTTCTGAGTCACAAATTCAAGAGTCGAATAGCTTGAAAAATATGAACTTGTGGGGAATGAGCAAAACATGGAATTTCCGCCTTCTACGAGAATTTTACTGTGTTTGTAATGCAGCTTGGTTCTGTTTCCTCAAAGTACCATATATGCACACTAAGTAATTTGTACCACTTAACGACAGGTACATGAGGGCGGGGGCTTCCCCATCTCAGCCGGAGGGAGGACAAGAGGCCAAGTTCCAGGCAGTCAGGGACTGCCTCAGGCTCATTGGGTTCTCCACCGAGGTTAGTGAACTGTTTCGTGCTCTTCTAAGAAAAAAGCTTTCTGTAGATTCCGAAATAAATTCATGAGGATGGTTGATAAAAAGTTCTCTAAACACATCCAATCAGAAAGGCCATCTGGATAAAGAGAACCATCACAGCATGAACCAGGATGGAATGGGAATACCAACTGTCTGACTTTTACAATGGCACTATATCACCTGGATGTCACACCTGGGTGATTGCTAATTGGTAGCAAAACATCAGTTGCTGATTAGCCATAGTATGAGAAAGATGACAGCCAGTCATTGAAACTGTCACAGGTAAATACAACAGTTGGATGTGTGTAGAGAACTTTTTATCCATGCTTGCTGTTGATGTTGGTGAAATATCAAATCATAGAAGTAAATTGCTTAATATTGATCATGATAAATGTATGTAGATATATATTAGTGTTATATATCTATTGTTCATGCAAAACGATATGAAGCGGTAGGTATATCTATAAGTGGATTTTAAGAAGCAGAATTCATGTCATGGTATACTGATTGGGTCAATGATTCTTGACAATTAAAAAAAAAAGAAATCTATTCTCTACCAATTAGGATGAAGAGAGCCTGTTCAGCGTGCTGGCATCCATCCTGTTGCTAGGCGACCTCAACTTCACCTGTCAGGAGAACTCGGAGGCGGCGGTCCTCACCAACCCCGAGGCGGCGGAGAAGGCCGGGGAGCTGCTGCACATTCCTGGGGATGAGATTGTGGGGGCTATCTTGTCTGAGACAACCTACACCAGGGGTTAGTATCACCAGCATCATCTACCTCTAGCACAAGACTGAAGAACTCTTTAAGTTACCTTTATTTTACCTTTTAGCTGTTAACCCTTGGGGATGGACTGATTTTGCTATAACACGCATTTCCCATAGACACATGCCTGAGTATTCTCGGGACTCGTCTTCAACAGGTTAAGCATGACAATGTACAAATGCACAAATAAAGATATATTATGATCAAATGTTATGCTATTTCGGAAAAGATGAGATGGGTTCCGGGCTTTTCTTATGAAGGAAGAACTCATCTCGAATGAGTTTGGTCCTGGAACCCTTAGTGAAGAGGATTTGCTCATCTTTGAGGTTCCCATACTATTAGTCGCTGTAAATTATATCTTAGTTGATGTTCAGCACAATTCTTTGTGGTCTTTTGTAACAGCAATCCGATCTCTTTTCCTGCAGTTTGATCTGAATAAATTTTGTTTTAAATGTAGCGGTTCTGTATAGCAGTTGTATAGTACCCTTCTCATTTTCACTAAAGTTTCTTGATATATTTCTTTAATATTACCTCCTAGGTGAGTCCATCACCAAATATCGCACACCGGTCCAGGCCTCAGACTGCCGGGATGCCCTGACCAAGGCCCTCTACAGTCGACTCTTCAGCTGGGTGGTCAACAACATCAACCAGCTCCTGGAGCCTTTAGAGGTCGACCCCGAGTCCATCCTGGAGATCGGCGTCCTTGATATCTTTGGGTTTGAGAACTTCGTCAAGAACAGTTTTGAGCAGGTATGAGGTTAAACACTAGACAGGGTTGTTTTCTAGATGATAGAGTTTGCCAGATGATGGTTGGTATCCAGTATAGGTTTTGAAAAAGAAAAAAAAAATGAAAGAAAAAAAGCTGCTTGCTGTTATTTTACATACATCATCCTAAGGTCCACCTGTGTTCTGCATTATCAAAGCAGTCAATTTCTTGAGAAGTGGAATGCTTGATGTATGATACATTTATAGAAGTTGTACAAAATCACATAGTTATGAAATGAATGCCTGGCACATCAATTTGCAGCAGAGATTTGCATCCAGATTTCTTAATTTGTATTTATTTGCTAGGGGATTGATTTATTTTTTTTTTTGCTGATATTAAAGAGACAGTAGTGGAATATTGTGAGTGAAATATGCACACCAGTGTCAAAGTCATTTATGAATATTTAAAGTGGTTTTATATGTACACTTTAGTTCTCCTGTTTTGTCTGCAAAAATTAATACCTCATCAATATCAACAAGAATTCAACTTAAGATAATATTTATTGTTGAGATTTTGTAAGATAAGTCTAGTATTTGCACTAAAGACATCACCAGAATATTAACTCGGTGAATAGACAAGTTCTGAGTATCAGCCCATCCTCAATTGGTTGTCATTCACAGCAGCTCAGGTAAGCTCATTTCCTGTAGTATATTCCTACAAACCAGTATTGGTAAATTGCAGAGGAGTTGGAGATTCACTTGTGAGATCTTTTGAGAAACCAAATCACATGACCTTGCAGTGAGATAAGGTTTACAAACTTTCCTTCTTCTCGCTCCCCCACCACATACAGCTCTGCATCAACCTGGCCAACGAGCAGCTGCAGCAGTACTTCAACGAGCACATCTTCCAGAACGAGCAGGAGGAGTGCGAGCAGGAGGGCATCAGTCTCAGCCGGGTCAACTTCACCAGCAACCAGCCGGTCCTAGATGTCTTCCTAGAGGTATAGATGATGAGTTGACCACACCCAATATTTATTCCCCATGTGAAAGTCTCCTTTTCTGGATCAAAAGTAGATGATGTCCCTCAGAGCATAAGATATAATATGAATCATGCTGGTATAAACTTAGGGGGAAAAGGATAATGATCAATGGTTAGATGACTTTGGCATTTTAGATGTTTGCAGGCAACAATCATCTGATATTTTTGCCACAAATAGCAACTTAATAAATCAGTTAGTACCGTTAGTACTGATGGATATGCTGTGTCTGGATATACTGCTCTGTAGCTGTTCTATTAGTGAAATATTTTTGCAGTTAGATTCCATTTAACACAATCAGGATCATTCTTGAGTGTACCGGAGTAGGGTTAATAGAAATGCATGTTGTAACTATATTAACTTAGTCCAATGTATCTCCACTAGGTCAATATTTCATAGACTCCACCACCTCAGTAAAAGTAGATTGAAATAGTACACGCCACCTTGACAGTTGAGATGCCTTTATTGTATTCTTGTAGACTGTCTTGCTGATGCTGAGCACTTAAATGCTACATTTTTGGCATCTGTTTCCCTTCACTTTCATTATAATTTCAATAATATTTCATGTTCATTTCAACAATATTTTCTCACTTCTTAAATTTTACTTTCTGAATTTTTTTTTGTTCCACACAGTAATAAACTCTTTTATGGATGCATAAATTCCTTTTCTTTCTTTCTTTTGCTTGTTAACTAGAAACATGTGGGCATCACAGTCACGATTATTTTAGCAATATTTTCTCACTTCTTTGTATATTGCCTGCATTTTTATCCCAAATGAAGACAAGTGTTTATCTGGGTCCATTGATTTCTACTCTTTCTTTCTTTCGGTCGTTCTTTTTCTAGAAACATCTGGGCATCACAGCCATGATTGACGAGGAGAGTCACTTTCCCCGGGGTACCAACCAGAGCCTGGCCACCAAGCTACACTCTGGTCCAGGTTCTCGGGCCAAGAACATCTACTTCACCCCGAAGGACCTGGGAATGACCTTCTCCGTCCTGCACTATGCCGGCATGGTAAGCACTAATAGATTGCGGTTTCTTCTCTCTGTTTTTTTCTTCCTTGTGGGTCCTGCTATGGTTATATTTGTATTTGAAATGCAGTAACAATTACAATAATTCTATTGATGACATCATTTGTCAATTACTGCTAGAGGACTGCTATGATTAATAAAAGACATTGGAATGCACCTTCCCCTAAACTGAGCATTTGTTGTATGTTTCCATGCAATTTCTTTCATCACTCATATCAGTACTCGATTCCAATTTCAAAAGACAACTAAATTAGAAGTAACAAAACTATCAGTGATCTGCATTCACATCAATTGATTTGCTGTTGTTGTTGTTTTTTATCTTTCTTCTTTTGTAGGTGTGCTACAGTGTGGCGGGGTTCCTGGAAAAGAACAGAGACACATTGGCCAAGTCTGTCATGTTCACTATGAAAAGTGAGTGTCAATCATATTTCTGCTTCTCAGGGAAAAGAATTCTTACAAAATGCTAATTGAAACTGTTATGTTAAAACAAAAGATCATTAAATGGAAGACTGAACTACAGATAGATATAATGTCAATAGAATAGACATACAATGTAGTTTTGAGTGCTGATTGAAATGTATATAGTCCTTGCCAATGTGGGGCAGCAATGTCTTTGTACACAGCAAAGAAAGAGAAGTTTAACCTGTTAAGGATGATTCTGGAGTATACTCGGGCAGGTGTCTATGGGAAATGTGCATTGTAGCGAAATCAGTCCATCCTCAACGGGTTAAAGGATGACTATTTGAAACACTTTCTACTTTAAAAGCAGGATTGAATTATGATTTTGTTCATCTGAATTCTGTGCCAATACCATGTACATTTGTTTGGCCAATGATAGGTCTGTAACCAACCATAAAGGTATGCTTTGAGCAGAGAAGACTATAAAATTCTTGTCTAGTCTTCAGTGTCCAATTTACACAAAATTCAGACAAAAACAAGGTAAAAGCAAGATATAGATATGAGGGTACATTTAAAATCCAGCTCTGGGGATATCCCAGGTTTTCATTTATATGAATCTTCCGTGTAAAATTGAATGCTCTATAAACTTATAATCAGTGTTTCTAAGTGAGTGTTTCTGATTCCTCTGTTTACATGCATAGCAAGCAACAAGCCCCTGATTCGGGAGATGTTCCAGAACCGCCTGACGAGGACGGGATCCCTTGCTCCCAGCGCCCGCCAGCGACAGTCCCGCCGTTCCCGCTCCATCAAGAACTCCAAGGATGCCTTCGCCTTCTTCCGGAAGCAGAAGTTCTCTGGGAAGGAGAGCAGGGTAAGTATTCGACCGCTTTTGTATTTCTGGCATATAGTCCTATTAAAGAACCTGTAGTGTAGGGATTCATAGCCTGGTGGCCCGATTCATTCGCTGCCCACTGGGGTACATATGAAAAC
Organism: Diadema setosum; assembly: GCF_964275005.1. Lineage (NCBI taxonomy): Eukaryota > Metazoa > Echinodermata > Echinoidea > Diadematoida > Diadematidae > Diadema > Diadema setosum. The sequence continues at coordinate 24,742,577 of NC_092705.1, forward strand.
CGAGAATAGCACTGGTCAGCGAATATGTGCATCAAAGCTTAATACGCTCATCGGTCATCGGTAGGACCTATTGGTCGACTCCGGTCAAGATTATTTGGTTGTGTGTGTACTTATACAGAGATCAGTGATAAAGCTGTATACAATTTATTTACCGGGATCCTCAAATATATCTGAGCCGGGCCAGCCTTTCCACTCTATGGTATCCCCATGCTACTGGGTCTGTAAAAGCAAGCATAGCTAGTGCTCAGAAGGGCTCAAAATTCATCTTCCACCTTTTTGAATTTTCTCGCAATATATCAAAAGGGTCTACCAAGAAACTTGTCTGGCTGATAGCTAGCAGTTTAACAGGAAAATTAGTTGTTTTGGAGTATTTTATGATCAAAAGAGTTAGATAATTACAATGGTATGCATAGCTCTATGACTTTTTTTCCTGAAGAGCTTTTTTTTTTTTGGGGGGGGGGTGAGGGGTATTTAAGTCATGAGAGTCGGTTAGTTATATCATATACTTTGACAGCAAACATACTTGCAGTGTGTTGCCCTCTTTCTTCCACATTTGTTCATCATGGATAAACCAAGCAGCATCATTTTCCAAAAATCTGTTTAAAAGGGGGACAGTATTGATAATGACAGTGTGTTGTAGTTGTTGCAGCTGCAAATTGTGAAAAATGAGAGTGAGAATCATAGGATATTGCTTGAACCCTACTGAGCAGGAAACTGCCATCTTCAATTAGTTTCCAGTCTGAGCTCAGAAAACAGGAATCCTTAAAGACTCTTAACCCCCCCCCCCCTTTTTCTTTTTTTTTTAAAGGAAGCATTGTGACCAAGAGCAGGAAGTTTTTGAGGATGATTTAGAGATCCTTGCAAAAGAGGGTGGGAGGAGAGAGAATCGAGACTGTTACTATATTAGGAATGAAATGCAGGAGTGGTTACCTTTTTTTTTGCCCCTAACAGTTGGTGCTCGGTGTTATTTTGCCTTTTGTGGTATTTTTTTTAATTACTTTTTTTTAATGAGAAGGATGTGATTCACGAGGTGCGATTTACGTAACTTCATGCTGGTGTTGAAGTGCGTGGAAGGCGAGGAGAGATTGAACCCAAGCAGACTTTAACCGTCACTGACAGACAAAGGTTACTCTGGTCACTCTTGAAGCTTGTGTTAGATACCTATCAGCAAGAAAAATATAAAATGGGATATGGGTGATATGGTGGCAAAATGAAAGGTTTAGCACCGTCATGCATATTTCTAAAGTGCATGTGGTTCGTGGTCATCCTTGCCCTTTCCTTGTTCAATTTTTCAGGAATATTTCCTTTTCTTTCTTTTTTTAAATCCATTTTATCCTCCAGTCATCCATTATCATCAAATGTATGAACCTCTGTATGCCTTGACTAACATTTCTAAAAGCAATTGTTGCTGATTTTGATTTATAGAACTACCCCAGCTAGAACAAGAACTTAGAAGTGGACCATCTTTATTAACTACCATATGAAGAAAGATTACTGAAATTGTGATTAAATTTATGAATTATTTGCCATTATGTAGAGGCTCATTCAAACACTGCCATCATGTTAGAGTTTATCTAATATTATTGTTTTATTGAGGATTGTTTTTTTTTATTAAATGATGCTATTTGATTGTGTGCCTTGTACATGTAGCTACAAATGAAAAGCTTTCCAAGTTGTTGAATCACAGTATTCATCACAATTGTCATTTCAGAAACGTGGCAAGGTTGAGCGGCCAGTCATTGGAACAGAGCGCAAAGGGCCAGCTACAGTACTCTTTCATTTCAAGGTATGTACCTCCCATTTCCTTTTATTATTATAGTTATTGTTATATATTTGTACCTAAATCATCATTTGTAAGAGAAAGTTCTTTTATTGACATTTTCCTTGTTTGGAAAAATTTGCTCGTATATCATTTTAGTATAATAACAAAAATGATGTGGAAAATTTTTTGCCATTTTTTAATGGTTCCCTTTAAACCTGCCTGTATATTCAATTTTTTTTTCTTGTATATTACGTTGACATTTTACATGATGATGTAATCATCCATTGTGTGAATTTGTATATTGTGAATACTGTAAAGCAAGAAAAATTTGCAGTACAAAATTTTCACAAATTGGAGCCGACGGCCTTTTTCGCAGCATGAAATTTTTTTGAATTGCCACTGGCATCCAATGCATTATAACATTGACAAGAACTTTCGTGTGCATTTTAATTCCACGAATCTTGACTCTCATGGCATTTGCACAATTAAATGCATGCAAAATTTCTGGTTTTACAGTATGTTGTATGAAGTTTTATTGTATCAGTATCTAAATGAATTGTAATCTTACTGCTTGTCAATGAATCATTGATTTAGGAATGAGTAAGAAGAAAAAAAAAAGAGAGAGAGAGATTGCTAAAAAAGAGTGAATTTCCTCTGTTGCCTTTTTCCTGCAGAACTCCCTCGCTGAGCTCATGAGCAAGATGAAGCGGTCGACACCGCACTTTATCCGCTGCATCAAGCCCAACACCCTCAAGCTGCCCGACAAGTTCGTGCCGGAGTATGTGGTGGCCCAGCTCCGCTACACCGGTCTCATGGAGACCACCCGCATCCGGCAGCAGGGGTTTCCCCTCCGTCTCACCCCCAAGGAGTTTGTGGAAAGGTGCGTGGTGATGCGACCATCCACTGTGAAGATGGCGCACATTTGAGCGCTTTGCCCCCATAACATATTGCACTTGGTTGATGTGTTGTTCTGTTGTTGTTGTTGTTGTTGTTGTTGTTGTTGTTGTTGTTGTTGTTGTTGTTGTTGTTGTTGTTGTTGTTGTTGTTGTTGTTGTTGTTGTTGTTGTTGTTGTTGTTGTTGTTGTTGTTGTTGTTGTTGTTGTTGTTGTTGTTGTTGTTGTTGTTGTTGTTGTTGTTGTTGTTGTTGTTGCGTACACCATGGAGGCATTGTCCAAAAACACTAAATAGTGACTGAAACTTACGTTTCAGTCAAGTTTATACTGGGAATTTCAGTGAATGCCAGCAATATACCTCAATATGCCTAGTTTAGAGTACGTACAAAGACTGCTACAGGTTTAATCAAAAGTCTGATTAGGTACTTGTAGTTGTTTCAAATGGAGTCTAATTTTTATGAGCTTTGTATAAAGGTGGTCTTTATTTCCAGGTGGCTATTGAGACAGGAATGACTTCATATCTTACTTTGCTCATCTTCTGAATTGAACCAGGAGTATATTACAGCACTATTTTTACAGCACGCGTTTTATTAACCAAGTGAACATAATTTAGGCTTTCTCCCAGCATTTTCTCCATTTATTGTAGTCTTGTATTAACCAGTTTCTTCCAGAGAGCATGTGTATTGGTTTTTCCTTTTCAAATATCAGCACCTAACAGCTTTTTTTCCGTCTTCTCGCAGGTATGCTGGCTTGGTTGCCCTGGTGACGATGACGGTGCAAGTCGAGAGCGACATGGAAAAGTGCCGCCAGACGCTGAAAGAGTACGGCTTGACCGGGTGGGAGGTGAGATGCTAAATCAGTCTTCATCAAGCAAGCAAAATCTAATTCCCCTCTATTCATCAGTGTAATTCTTGCGTGGTAATGCCCTGATCAGAAGCTGAAACTGAGTCAGTAGGTGTCTGATGTGTGAAAATGTGGCAAGCGGGGCTGAGAAGTGAGACTAGCTGTGAGCTCTGATAAGTTGTGTCCCTAGTTGGCACGGTCACACAAAGGGGAATTGAAGTGAGCCAAAATGCCCAGAAAGCCAATACTTTGAGACAATTTGTCAACAAGTGGCGGAAGGGGGATGACCAGATGATTTGGGGGGAAGAAGGAAGTTGTAGATTTGGAGAATATGCATCTAGTGTTGAGGTTCAAAACATCAGGAAGAGTGTCGAGAATAAGGAGAAAATATCACAGATGCAATCCTATTCACTTATTTCAGTTTGTCCATAAGACATGATACCACCTAAAAAACAAATGTTGCAAAGTTTGTCATACATTTCCAATAGTTACTCAAAAATACCCTGTTAAAGACAGAGAGAAAATGAAGGCAAATTAGGAATATGTATATTTTCATTTTTTTTCACATTTTTTGGCATTACATGTATGGGGGGGGGGGGGTGTGTATGTGTATTCTATCAGTATGCTTGAAGACTGCACTTCTCAACCTGTGGGCTGCAATGTTGGCCAAAAAATAAATAAAAAAGATTTGCATTCCGTCTAACTGGGCCTCAAACAAAATCGTAGGAGCCAAAGTGGGCCCTGGGTTATGGTTGAGAAGCACAGCTTTAAAACAGATGAACTTACTCCTTTTTTTTTTCTTTAGATTTAAGGGTTTGGCGTAGGAAACATCAACCATGCAACTATATTCATAACCTCATTGAAATAAACTATTGAAAAAAAAAGTCATCACACTGAAGATTCCATTCTTTCACCTTAAATAAATTCACCTGGTTGCAATTTTAAGATATCCCAGGTCAGTACATGTACAATTGAGACTGAATGATTAGTTTATCACATTTCCTTTCCTGCGCACAATGATATCTGTCTGTGGTGTAAGCTGAAAGGAAATGATAATTCAGTCTATCCAAGACCAGTCTTATTAAAGTGCATGCAGACATGTAATGTGGTAGGAATCTGCATAAATCACCTCATGATTTCACTTTTCGCAGTGCAGTATCCTATGAAATTAGATTTGCAAAGATGCTTCAAGCTGCCACTCTTCAGGGGGCTTAAATAATCTCGAGGAAATTTGCCTAATTTTGATTGGGAAATGAGCTGAGGTCACAATAGCATTGAATAGTGGCTGGAATGAAATTATAGTTCCGATTGGAATGGAAAGTATTCAAATTCTGATGAATGCATTACCTCGACACAATCTCCTGGATAAGCTAAGATGAACAGATAGATAGATAGATAGATAGATGGATGGATGGATGGATGGATGGATGGATGGATGGATGGATGGATGGATGGATGGATGGATGGATGGATGGATGGATGGATGGATGGATGGATGGATGGATGGATGGATAGATAGATAGATACTCTTTGTCAGGATTCCAAAACCAAACTGAGAGTTTCTATTGTCTGTGTTTCTAATGTAAAAAATTTAAAGGGCCTGATCTGATTTTTTTAAAATGTATTCTGTTTATTTTTAGCTATATAGATATATTATTACTGAAATAATGACTGCGTACCAGTATTTTCCTCTGAAGACCAAGGTTATTTTTGGAAACGGTGACCTCAGTACATTAAAGAAAGAGTTATTACAGGTAGTCCATTGGTTGAAGTCTTTCATTTAGTTGGAGTAAGCTACAAACCAAAGAAGTGTAATCTATGGACTAGTATCTTCTCGGCAAGTCTAAATACTTACATTTTTGGATGAACTTAACCACATTTTTTTTTACCGCATATGAAGTGAGTAACTCACTCTATTGCCAAAGAGGTCACTGAGTTTATGCATCTTTAAAAAAAGGAGAAAAAAATCTGTCCATCTTTGAAGTTGGTTTCAAGTAGTTTATTGCCTCTGCCAAGCCACAGATTTTTAATCAAGTGGTTTTGATCTCAGAGTTCCTATTTGTTTGCTGCTTGCAACGAGCAAACTTTTTTTTCTTCTCTGCGAGACAGAAAGGAAATGAAGTCCAATAGATAGCAAGCAAAGGCAGGGAAAGAGAAAGATATGGGGATAGAAAGATAGATAGATAGGTTTACAGATAAAGCAAGGCAAATAGCTAAATATATAGATGTTTATTTATAGATGGAATCAGTCGTAGAATTTTCAGCAAAGATATATGTACTATTACATGTAACTAATGGTTCTTGGTATGTTTCTGTCGTGCAATAAACTTCTTTCTCCAGGATGGATAGATGGAAAGATGGAATGGATAGATCCAAAGATGACTGACTGATGAAAAGCTAGAATGCTATATGAACAAACAGGCTTATAGTGAGGCAGATAGTTGAATTGCTGTGTGTATATAAATAGACATGGATATTTTGATATGTGCATTAATGGAAAGGCTTCCAAGATTGTCGCCTGCAATCAAGTGGAAGCGTGCTCCCTTGAGTCCGAAATTTCCTGTTTGTTTGTCGGCCGGCAGTTTTCACTGAAGGACAGGATTCAAGAACTAGAGATGGACGGATAGATAGCTTTCTTGTCATTATTCAAAGGGTTTCCTCATCTCAGTTTGTGGGTGGAAACTTTAGTCAGTTGTTTGGCTCTTATCAATTTGGTTCTACTCCAAGACTTACTTTTAACATCAACCCGCTTAACTCTTTCTGTGTCAGGGATATTGGAATCTGTGTGCAGTGCTGTGGGGTTTTGTGCTGATTGGTGCTCAAAGCACACAAAGAGTTAAGCATGATATTATAGCATTGAAGGTACTATGGAAACATTTTCAGAATGATAGTGAATGAAAGGAAAATAGGTGATGAAAAGGGGCAAAATATGCACATAGTTAGATAGATACCTTGACAGTTCTGGTTAATAATAACTCATGAAGATAAAAAAGAATTAAGTTATTACGCAGTCTTGAAAAAAAAAAGGTTACATGCATTGGATATGTAGATAGATCAATCAATAGAGAGATAGAGAGATAGAGAGATAGATAGATAGATAGATAGATAGATAGATAGAGAGATAGATAGAGAGATAGATAGATAGATAGATAGATAGATAGATGGGTAGATGGGTAGATAGGTTGGAAGATAGATGAATATATGGTTAGGTAGATCAATAGATAGATAGATAGATAGATAACAGGGTAGATAGATAGATAGATAGATATATAGGGACACCAAAAGGGGGTGAAAAGAGAGAGAGAGAGAGACAGACAGAAAGAGGGAAGTGGGAAGCGGAACAGTGATTATTACTGGCAACCGCCACTCTTGTTTTGTTTTGCGTGTCTGCTGATACAGACTCATACTCATTATTTATTGTCTGGACAAAGCGACGATTAGAATCCATCAACAATCTTGCTCTTCAATTGCTAGACTGCTTCACACATGTCCACCAGCTTTCTTTTTCTCTAGTGTTTCGGGAAGTTAGTGTACAACTTTCACTTTGGGCAGAAGTTTGAATGCTTGCTGAGTAAGTACTGTGTGTATGCCATTGTGTGTGTTTTCATTGTGTTGAGTTTATTACAAGTAAATAATGCATCACTTTGATAATGACTGCATAGTTTCCATGCATTATGTGATGCATACATCGTCCCAATGTGAGGGTAATTTTTTTTTTAATCATCCTGTATCTGTCCATGCTTCCTGTTATTTTTCCCACATTAAGTTCTTTTTTTCTTTCTTTCTGCCTCACTGAGCTAACAGACAGATTAAAGAGGAGCACAAGAGATTATGTATTGCTATGTCTTTGGACTTGCTTCCTTGCTTGCTACAGAGGTGTGCTGTCTTCACCTTTATGTCATAGGACTCACAGATTTCAAGAGGTATCTTATAAAAGGAGAGACACAGCTAGAAATACTATCTTCTCTTTCTGGTCAGATTAATCTGTTAATATTGCCCGAGATTACCCTACATAGAGATCATACTATGATGTTAAAGTTTATCTGAACTGTTTTTGCAACTGTTTGAAAAATTGCCCTACATCAATGTACATGAAGATAAGCACTGAATTGATCAGTGTTTTAGTAGTAGCCATGACAAAATTCATCTGAACTTGTCATGATCATTTCAAAGCTGCGATAATAGAAATAATCATGTCATCATATGTACATAATAAGCATAGGGTAGTCTAGTAACAGATAAATATCACTGTTACCTTTTTTTCTGTGAAAATTTCTTTTTTTCCTGTAAGACATATTCAATCTGTCAAAGTTTCCTATTTGCCTTTCATTCTGTCTCCTTTTACTCATACTGATAAAGATAATTATGTACCCTTCTTGCCGGCTGAGAACCAGAAGGACTGTATCACACTTTTGGAGAGTTTGGGGTATTGGTATCATGTTGTAGAGCTTGGTCTCTTCTGCATTATGGTGTTAATTTTGAACTACAGTTCGACTTTGATTATCTAGCCCTGTCGGGACCGGCGCTCATCCAGATAAGCGAAATGGCCGGATATGGGAGACACAATGTTAATGTATATAGCTGCCATCCAAGCTGCCGTCCCAGTGTACTGGCAGCTAGGCAGGTAGCATACCCCGCAAAGGTGGTGTAATCTATGCTAGTCTGCGCAAAATTGTCATCCCTTAATTCTTCACAAAAATAAAGTATATCTTTATGTGAAAATCATACATATTTTACCTCATTAGATATTGAGAAACCTATCATGCACATCTTATGAAATTAGTGAAATAGATCCATGAAAGTCACTGTTTTTTCTCAAATTTTGGATGGAAAAAGAAAAAGTCCTTCACTGCATGAACGCATCCGGATAATAGAGATTTCCGGATAAAAGGAGGCCGGATAATCAAGGTCGAACAGTATTTTCATTTTCAGTGAAATGTTAACCCATTCCCATATGGGAACCTGGTAATTCTATGGGCATTTCAGAATTCAGCATGGAATGGGTTAAAAATTAATACCACAAGGGTGCTATTTTACCAAATATTTGTAACAATGCTTATAGATATTCCCACTTTTGATTAAATAAACTTTTTACTATATTGAAATTGATTGTTTAATTTTTTTTTTTATTTACACTCAAATCTTATAGTGCCCTTCTGGTTCTCAGTTGACATTCTTTTCTCTCAGAGATGATATGTTTGGGTAAAGTCATATTTTAACTTATGACCATTCTCTCCATTTATTAAGTTAGGACAAAGTGTTATAGTCATTACAGACATCTGCTAGAGTCAGCACTGCCTTAAATGACACTATTTTTAATTTATATGGTTACAAATTAAAAAAAAAAACAGTTTGGTCCAAAAACAGTTACCATTTCAACAGAATATCACACTCGTAAATGAAATTCACTCCATCTTTTTTCATTGATGTCTTTCAGTTTAACGTCCAACAAATAGCAAATACACAATGAGCTTACTTGATGAACATAGAATGTCTACATTGCACTTCTATTGATATCATGAGCAATAAAGAGTGACATATAATAGCTTGAAGGCATGATATATGCACTCCAGCGATGACTCTTTGCCTCCTTAATCATTGGTAGAAATAATATATAGCCCTACTCGCCTGTCATATCTGCTCTTTTTCTCTCTCTTGGTCCATATGTTTTCTGTTTTCTTTTTGCTCTCTCTCAATTTTATCATCTTTTCTATCAATCTCTCCTTCTCTCTCTCTATGTATTTTTCTATTTCTCCCTTTCCCTTTCTCTCTCCCTCTCATCCTCCCTGCATTTATTTATATATTGCTGTCTCTTTGTATCTATCTATCCTTCTCTCACTTCTATCTCTTTCTTTCTCTATTTCTATCTCTATTTAGCTATTCATCTCTTTATCTTTGTGTTTATCTACATATATCTATATCTCACTCTCTCACTCTCTTTCTAGGTATCTGTCTGTCTCTGTCTCTTTTGTTTATCTCTCTTTCTATCTCTCTCAATCTCCCCCTCTCTATGCTTCTTTCTATCTATCTATTTATGGATATCTATCTACCCATCAGTCTACTTATCTATCTATCTATCTATATATCTATCTATCTATCTATCTATCTATTTATCTATTCATCTATCTATCTATCTATCTATCTATCTATCTATCTATCTATCTGCATGTCTGTCTGTCTATCTCTGTCTATCTATCTATCTACCTATCTACCTCCGTATATATCTATCTATTTATTCATCTTTCTATATATCTACCTATCTACCTACCTACAATAGTGTATCTAATTGTCTGTCTATCTATATATCCACCTATCTGTCTATATATACTAGTATATGGCTCCATCTATCTATCCATCCGTCCATCTATCTGTCTAATATCCATCCGTCTATCTATCTATCTATCTGCCTACCCATCAATCTACCTACGTACCTACATATCTCTCAATCTCTTTCTCTGCCTTCCTATAGATTGTCCTGCTTTCCTTCCCTCTTACCCCAAGTGTTTACTCAATACTCCATTTCCCTTCCGACGCCAAACTGTTCCCTTTGGTAGAAACGGGAACTAGGAAGTGACAAGAAAAAAAAGCGAGTTGGTACTTCATGTAGTATACCTTCCTTCCTGCAAAAATGTCCACTTCAGTGGGTCAACCAAATACTGTTCAGCACCTCGTGCATTGGGTGTATTGCCCTGCCCTCTCTTTTGAGATAATCGTCTCCTGAGAGGCATGATTTGCTTTTTTATTTGTGGGTTCTTGTGCTATAAACAAGGTTACATTGTGATAAAAAAATATGCAGAGGTTCTTGTGCTATAACATTAGGCTAAAGTGAGAAAAAATATGTACGGGAGAGCCTGTTTTAGAGATGAAATTATTGCTACTCTAAATGAGATATTGAATTCAGAGTCAATGACTAAGGTTCAAAGATACCATACTGATGAATATGCAAGAGATGAGATTTTCCTTACTTTAAAAGAGAAAAGAAATGACCTCTGCCAGCTTGTATAATTTTGCAATTCTCAATAATCGTCTCAGTCATGTTGATATGATTGTGATTCTGAATGATCTTCACTGCATCACTTGCAAGAACTTTGACATCACTGTCACTGCACACAAATGCGTATCCACGATTTGAGGTATGAATTATTTTTATCCATCTTCCTGCTTGCCACACTACATGTTTTGTTAGTGTTAGATACATGAGCTCCTTTTTTTTCCTCTATGAGAAGGTGAGACACTCCAGAGCATCTTCATATACCAAAGAGTGAACAAGTTGAAGAGCACAGTCAAGTCATAAGGAGGATTGATCTGTTTTTCATATCAGATTTTGAATAGTTCATGTCGCACGGGGCTCTGCGGAGCCACACTGTAATTGGTTTTCCACATGTTCGTGAGGCAGTTGATCGAGTGGGCGTGGTCACAAGAGGCCCCCCCCCCCCAAACTGGTTTGCCATGGTAACACTCATGAGACAGTGAAGCGCAAACACTGACGCGACAATGACAAGGAATCGCATGTGCGCCGTGCTATCAAAACAAGAACTAATTAGTTATTATTTGAAAGAGGAAATTACTGCATGTCTGTGTGGTGCCTTGTATTTTCCAAAGTAAACACATACCCTTGTTAATGATCAAGAGTATGAGTTTGTCTTGTCGAGCATTAATGTGATGTGGCCGACCTGCACATTGGCAACACCTCAGGGAGGTGCCGATAACATTGAGGTGTGATCGCGTCCGGATTCGGCAGATTTGGGGGATTCTATTTCACCTGATCAAGGCACCAGCCAGTGAAGCCATTTCCCCCCACTGACCTTGTTCGTGGCTGACCCCAAGTGACCTCAATATGAGGATGTGCCTGCAAATGTGATCAATAATTTCCCTTCATTCCTCATTTACCAGCCTCGGAAGGAGTGTAAAGTCTTAAGCTGTGAGACATCGTACACCCAGTATATTTACTGTACAGACATTGAACTAGTGTAATCCTTTCGATCAAAGAAACACTCAAAAGCTATTCATGTTTCTCACACCTGTTCTGCTTTGCAAGTTACTTGCATCTGTACTGATTAACACAGAATAAACTCATCATTTTGTGCTTGTGGATTACTTTTGGTTCTGGCAGCTGGAATCTCATGGAATATTACCATCCAGATCATTTTTGCCCTATATCTGCTCTCGACTTTCTTGCCATCCCGTAGGTGGGTAAGACCAAGATCTTCTTCCACTACTGGCACGTGGAGAAACTCGCCGAGCTCAGCTCGAGGATCGACAGAAAGCTCCTCCTTTGTCAGAAAGGTAAGATTGTTTTGCTGTCAGTGCTGCCTGTTTGTTTGTTTGTTTGTTCGTTTGTCTTTTCATTTCTCAATCCTATCAGTCTTGAGCCTGGATGAGAGACAAATGGAAAAATTAATCCACGAACCAAGCTGTATTTTTATAGCTTCCACACATTGTCGTACAGGTATTATAATTGTTATTGACTCTGATGCTGTTATTGTAGTGGTCATGGTGATGATGGTGGTGGTTGTTTTTTGTTTGTCGTGGTTCTAGTTGCTGCTGCTGCTGCTGTTACTGTTATAGTAGTTGTTATAGCAATTGTTGTGGTAATGATAGTGGAGTACTTGGCTGCATTATGTCTGATGTAAAAGTGAGTTTGATAAAAATTTGGAGAGTAAGTGTTGGCAAACTGTATGTGTGTCTGTGTGTGAATGTGTCTTTATCATTGGTGTATGTTTGTAGTGTATTTGTGTTTTCATCTGCGTTTTCCCTCATGCGTGGGTGGGTGCTCTGATGGGCTGGCTGAAATTTAGCACTTGTTTTTGCAACCTTTCTTGTGTACACACTTCTCATATGAATTGGAGAGGGACATGGAGGGGAAAAAATTGTCTTTACATTTTGAAATGTCAAACTACCACTTTTAGAAGATAACCTTTTTTTTTTCTCTTTCTCACTCTCTCTCTCTTTCTCATTTTGCTTGTCAGCTTGATGCTGTTGAATAAAGAAAAAAATCTATATTACAGTGTATTTCTACTTTTTTTTTTTCATCCCCCTCCATCTTCAAATTTCCCCATAGCCCCTCCCTCAAGGCTATAATGGCAAAGTAGTAGAATGTGTCAGTAGAAGCAGTCTTTCCTGTTTTTAATGAGATGTTTGGCAGACAACATGTGTAAGCCGATGAAATTGCAGTTTGAAGTGGAGAATCTGTTTATTAAAAGTGTTTCTGTTCCACAGGACAATGATATTTGATTTCCTTCTCAGGAGGGATCCAGGAATTTCGTAAAGGTGGGGGGATGCAAACAATATTTCTGGTGCTACTTCTGGGTTTCATCTCATTTTTTCTATTTATTTATTATTTTTTATTTATATATGAACATATAAAGAGGAGAAAAAGAGATGTTTAATGCCACTTGCTATACTCTAGCTGCTACTACTACTACTACTACTACTACTGCTACTACTACTACTACTACTACAACTACTATTACTGGTGATATGATAATAGGGAGCAGTCATACTGATAGCAGTGATAATAAAAAGTATGATGATGATGATGATGGCAATGGTAGTGATTATGATTGTTGTAATAATGAGAACAAAGTTTAATGAAAGTAATGACAATTACAATCATCTCCATTATTCACAATAATATTATTATTGTGAATAGTGATTTTTTTTTTTTTTTTGTGCTCTACTTCTAGTTTATACCTCTTAAAACTCCAGTCTGGTATGACCACAAGGTGTACGTGTTTAAATTTAGGGCTGGATTGCAAATTACATCGAGCTTACATCATATCAACGAACTTCCTTACAGCAAGGCCAAAAAAGCGTTTTAAGTATCATACCTGTTTGGTATGCATTACCTTGTATGCTTGTCAGCTGCACTCTTGCATTAGATATGCTGTACGTGTGGAAGGTGTGTTGTGGAACACACCACAAATTCAACAGGATGCGCGGCGGTTTTGAACATCAGATGCGATTTCCTTGATATCAGCGATAAGTTTTGTGTACCTGATCCCGTAATTCAACCATTTCCTTTTTCCTCACCACTGCAGTGGAAATGTCCCACCTTTTATGGTCGCATAAAAGAGTAATTCTTATCTCACACTTATTACATTTTCAGCAGATTTTGCAGTTATAAATACTCAAACATTGGGGGAAAAAAAGTGTCAGCCATAACATAATCAAAATCTGTTTAGTGAAGAAGTATTACCTTGGAATAAGATTGTCAGTAGAAATTGCCAACTTTCAGGTGATGGTAATAACAACAGTCTGGAACTTCCCAATCTTAGGATTATCAGTTAATGGACAGAATCTTTTATTGGGATTCAGAGATTACATGAAGTATCCTGCCTCACAGAAATAAAGACTACATGTGCAGTGTGTTATGTTAATTGATGCTGTCGCAATGCATGCCAGCAAAGCAAGAGTGTGATAAGGATCGTACAGACAAAATTGTAATGTCATCCCAACTGAAACATGAAACAAAAGCTGCACAATTCCTGTTTATAAGAGCTGATTATGGATGAATGTCTGTTAATATTCAACTGTTTCAAGATGCAATGAATAACAGGTATTGCAGCCATGATTTTAGTTTCAGTTCAGAAGGGAATAGGACAACTTCCTGCAAAGGACGGAGGCGATAAGAATAGCTTTTAGTATGGAAGCTAGTGCATGACATCAATATTTTTTATGATCAAATGATGAAACTGATCTGGGTATGCACTTTAATTTTTAGCTTGGTATAGCGTAAAATTGTGAATATCATGAGGTACACACACGGTGCTATGATGCTGGTTGTTTGTTGAGAACTCTGCTTTGGGAAATTTATACAGAATCAATTTGACATGCTTTGGGAAATCACACCTTAACTTCGGTTGTGCTTTTGGCTTGCTTTTCATCATATGAATGCTGCTCTCTGAATTGGCAACAAGTTTTGACATTGATGTAACTTTGTGTCTGCTGACATGAGAGCCGCAGCATTACACCCTTCAAAGTTATCAGCACGATTTCAATTTCCATAAATAATACCCGATTATGATCTGGATGGGATTTTAACCCATTGAGGACGAGTCCCGATTATACTCGGGCAAGGGTCTGTGGGAAATTTGTGTTGTAGCGAAATCAAACCGTCCTCACCGAGTTAAGTATCTTTGGGCACTGGATTCTATAAATATCATATGTGATTCGTTGTTGTTGTTGTTGTCATCATCGTTGTTGTTGTTTGCACTCATTCCATGTATTCTGGATTTTTGTTGGCAGATGATACCAAAGAAACAAAAAATGTGAACAATTGTTTATGCCAAGTTAACACCAACTTTGAAATCTGTATATATATTGAAAATGATTATTGGTGATGGTGGGGGAGGGGAGTGTTTAGCAGTCATCTAAAGTGTTCATCTGTGTTTTTGGCATTACATTATCTTCCTGATGTGGAGGTTATATTTGTTTGAACTGTATTCCACATTTCATATGATGTTATCCTTCATCTGACAATGAAATAACAGGTAATCAAAATGAAAAGGAAACAGATTTTTCCTGGTGCTTCTGAAAAATGAAACCACGGTTTTTCCCTTCAGAAGTAGTTGAGATGCCTTAAGTACACAAGGTCATTACCTGCCATTACTACTGTGTTTTGTTTTGTTTTGTTTTTGTGATGTTTGTTTTTTAGAGACATGGTACAAAGTGAAAAACAGTAGAATTATAGAACATCATGAAATGAGCCGCAGTAATGGCTTTTAATGACATTCTCCTTTCCCTGGCTGCATTAAACGCTCCGAGAGGTAATGAACCATGAATAAACAATCAAGGTTGTACTGTGGGAGAGCTAGCTGTTGTGCGTTCCTATTCGTCTGGCATGGAGCCACTTAGGTGATCAATGATTAACGTTTGCTGTTGTACCAGAGCCCATCAGGGGCTGATATTCTGTGGGAATAAATGTTCGACTGTCTGTGGTGTGATACCAGTAGAAAGTGAGTACTGCCCCTGGTTGTGGCATCTGCCTATAAAAAAGAGGCATGACAATACGGGTCATTAGGGATGTGCCAAGTGTGTGCACCATTCCCGCTGGAGGCTAATTAGGGGATGATCAAGAAGATCTATTTTTTTTTTTTTGGTGGTGGTGGTGGTGGTTCCTCATCATCACTTTCCACCACTCTTCCACTCTCATATATCTGCCCCCCCCCCCCCTTTTCTCTCTTCTCAACTCAACTAAATCATTTTGCTAGCCAGGCAGACAATTTTGACAAGTGGCAGCACAGCAAGCTTCTGTTTTGTCTTGTGTTTGGTAATGGTTTGTCTTTATTACCCCCCCCCCATCCCTACCCACCTGATTTTCTTGCTCTCCCCCCCCCCCCATCTCTGTCTCTCTCCATATTTTCAGCCTGTCTGTCTCTTGATCTTTCTTCTCCTCATCTCAACATTAAACTCATTGTGCCAGCCAGGTGCACTGTGTCCTCTATGTGGCGGCTAAGCTGGAATCTATTCATCATAATAGGTCTTCTTCCATTAGCCCTCTCCCTACACATCCTTAACTCCTGGTCTTCCCCCCCCCCCCCATCCCACTCTCTTTCATCTCCATATGAATACTCTGCGAGGCACACCATTTTGCCCCAAAGCAGTTAGAGAAATCGATTTCGCGTGATTGTCTTCCCTATTCTCCTCTCCTCTTGGCATGCTCCGTGTGTTTCTTGAGCATGTGGTTTGTGTCTGACGGCAGCTCCAAAACAAGTCTAAGGCTTCAATTAAATGTTTGAGAAGGGACGGGCAGGTTCGATACTAGAATTTAATTTGGTCATAATCCACTGGGAAAGGATGATAGCATCCGTGACCTTCAGACAGTACAGAGTTATAGTTTGAGTCTGGTGGACGATGAGTGGAGAGTAATTATGATGAGAAGTGACCGGCGGCATCTAGGGTGATTTGTGGAGGAAGAGAGGCATCCGACTCTGGGAAGAGCGAGAGGCGGGAGCGTCGCCGCGGTGATTGATTCCGGTCGGGGGATGGCCAAGAGATGATTAGCGACAATGGGGAATGAGGTTTAGTTACCACAGTGGTGGCGGCGTGCTGGGCAGGGGGGGGGGGGGGTGAGGAGGAGAAGGAGGAGGGGGAAACTCGATGGAAGCGAGAAATTGAGAACAGTCGCGGAAGGAATGAGAACAGGAAACGGCGAGAGAATCCAGGAGAGGGGGGATGGGGGTTGCTCACTTTTTACCGCAGGTGCATTTGTGAGCCTACCAGACGCATGCTTGGATGACACACTGATGCGGTGCTCCCTCAAGGACACTACCGCTTCCATCGTCGGAATCAAATATTGATCCGTCTCGCGGACATGCAGTGTACATGCACAATTGCACACTCTCGCGCAAGAGATGGACGGGGATTCTCCTCTTTTGTCGTGTCTGCGGTTGTCATGACGTCCGCAGCTGAACACCGCATCAGATTAGGCTTGCTCATCCCCACTGAAACAGACCTGCAGAGCAGCACTTCTTCATCATAACAATGCTGCATTTATAGACTCACAGGTCCAATTCCATCTCGCTGCCGACTGAGCCGGTGCAGTGCCTTTGACTTTGAATACTGTTAGCTCCACAATGGATCTTTGATTATTAAAAGGAATATTCCCCCTCTTTGGATTGCAGTTCTCCTACCTCTATGTCATGGGAACTTGACTTGGACTTTATAGTGGAATGATTCACAGAGGTCAAGATACTGCCTATGCAGCAATAGGCTTTGAACATTTCCAGGAATCCGATTTTTGTCCCCATGGGATCGGTGGCAAAATGGTGAAAGGAGAGAAAGGCAAGAAGCCGAGTGGTAAGCGACCAAAAAAAAATTGAATTCTTGTAGAAAAGTTGAGATGTTGGAGTCAGAGTGAACTTTTCTCTATCAAGCTGTGTTGGAGAGATGCGTGCATGTTGTGGAAATTGTGCAGATATTAGAAGGGAATTTCATGAATTCATAATCAAAGTTTTATTTTACTTTCATGAGCTTTTGCCTACTGTTTTCTGCAGGCTTCTTGGGACTGGTGCTGACTCGCCATAGATAGGGCAACGGCAGGTCAAACTTTGATTGTGAATTAATGAAATTTGCTACAAATATAGATATACCAATCGGATGAACCTCTTCAGGTATCAAAGTTTTGCATCTACTTCGCATCAAAACTGGAGATGCAATACTATTGGACGACGCAGCTAAAAAAAAAAAAAAGCTCCTGTATCACTAGAGTGTTACAATTCGCCTTGGTGCACACGGCTCAATGGGTACCTGTAAATTATCTTGATATGTGATGACTGTTGCTTCTATGGTGTGTCAGGTTGCCCATTTACTTCTCTACGATAGAAATATGCCACTTTGAATCATTTTTATTAAGTAGTAGAGACAGGCTCATTAAAACCATCACAGGGCTGCCAACACTCCAGTGTTGGCAGCCCTGAGATGATGACAGTTACACGTGTAGTTGAGAGTGAGACTCCCATAGGCCAATGCTATAATTTAGGAGTCAAAATGAGTGAGATCAATAGAAATGCATGCAAATGAAATAAAGTTTTAGAGTAAGAAAGGACCAAAATGTGTGAGTCTCACGCTCAATGCGTGAGAGTTGGCAGCCCTGCCATCAGCCTTCCACATGCAAACATGTACATTACACAGGTGCACTATTAACACTGATATGCACACAAAAGCATGCATGCATACAAACACAACTGCATGCACATGCAAGTTTACACAGCAAGCTATTTACAAAATCAATGCAATGTCATTGATTGATGTGAATGACACAACTGTGTTTATTGGGAAAAAAATAGTGCATTAATGGGCTGTGTGTGTTGGGCATGCTTTAAAGGAGCCCTGGTATAGAATATTTCTTGCAGAAAAACATGATATCATGTTTCTTTCCCTTTTTTTGACTTAAGATGAATAATCTAAGTACTGAGGTCATCAAATATTGACCATCGTATGCCCACAGCTGACCAACTGTGACCAATAGCAACTATCCATTTTTCTAATAAAACCTTGTTCCAACAGTTGGGTGAAGAAATGACTAACTGTAACACCAATGTTTACGCCCCTCCTTGTCATCGGAGACTCCCTCCCCTCCTCTGCGGCTCCACTGACAAATCTCGCGCAATTTTTTTTTTGTCGAAAGGTGGGATGCCCAGTGACTCATCCTGGCAAAATGTGTTTAATAGACGTCCAGACATGGTAGGGAGAAATCACTTTAGAGGACAATTAAGGGGAAGCACCTTTGATTCCCAACTGGGATTCGACGGTGGAGTTTGGGCAGGAGTCTTGAGTTTCATTAAGAGTAGACAGGTAGGCTGGTATGATCATGTGAAAGGCCGAAAAAAGTGCATTGAATGCGTAATTGCATTTCTTTGTCCATTTGAGAGTTTAGGTAGTGCCATGAGTGAGACACTCGTTCGTTTGGTGTTTTTTTTTTCTTTCTGTCTTTTTGGTGTAGATTTCGAGGGTTGTGATTTGAAGGATATGACCAGCATGTGGGCCGCATTGTACTGATTATTAGTATGGTATGCAAATACAACTCTTGCAAAGGCAGAAATAAGTCAGATGCTCCAAGCAGTACGTGTCTCTTGGTCTGCAGGTGATATGCATAGTGTGGTGGGACATTGGCAAGAAAAATATGAGAATCGTTACCAGACATTAACACATTTCCAGCAAAATATGTGTAACATTCATTTTTTACAATAGCATGAATATTACCAACTTAGAATTGATCATTCATAGCCAATTGTCAAAACCCATATGCATACGCCAACAGGTATATTTGTGTACTTGTAAACAATGTCTCAACTATCTTAAAACCAATTTCCATCCAAGAAACTTTGAACTTCTCTTAGAATTGTATGCTCTTTCATATTTCATATGAGGTTTCTCATTGTGTCTCACAAAAAATGTTTGAAATCTTAACCCCCATCTCAACCAAAACTATACCATCCCTTTAACATGAGTAACCAAACATGTCCTATTCTGAGAGAGAGAGAGAGAGACAGACAGACAGACAGACAGACAGACAGACAGACAGACAGACAGACAGAGATAAAAAAAGATGAAGCAATCTATGTGTCAGCTCTGTGTGAGGCAGCCAGATGAAAGTGTATCTTGAGTAGATGGTAACGTAGGAATATTACCCAGGGAGCTGTACAGTATGCACAGCCAAAATGAGATGCCACAATAATGTCCCTACTGTACACACCAGGCCGTGTGTCAATCAATAAGTGTGCATGTGTGGAGCTTCCCTTGGATTTTTGATGCAAATCTCTGCGGACAGCCTGCCCAGAAGTTGTGTTTACTTACGCTTCCAGAAGAGCCCATGTTGGAATGCATGTAATCCAGGGGGGAAAAGCAGCACAAAAACCTTGGGCAAACAAGCACTGTGTATTTGTAAACCGCTGGAAGAAGGAATTTGCAAATGAATGTAAACTGTGAGTTGAAGAAGGGTATGCACTAATAAAAAAGTAAACATTGTTGGTGGAACAAGGACTTTTGCTACCTTTTTGCAAATGTTCCTCATGCAAAGACAAATTCTTTAAAAATGTTACCTTAGTTTCCATGAAATTGTTAACTGATATGCATTCCCACTTGTATTCTCACTCATGTAGTCCAGCAAAGGAAAAGGGAATGATGATACACATATGCCTAGATAGTACTGTAAAACACAATATTTTTACGGCATGAAATTTTTGCAAATTGGGAGTCAGCGGCCTTTTTCATGGCGTGAAATTTTTACGAGTTGCCTCTTACATTCAATGCATATAGTGTAGACAAGAACTTTCACAGGCAATTTAATTTTGTGAATCTTGGCTCTCGTGAAATTAGTGAAATTAAAATGCATATGAACATTCCTCATTTTACAGTATACATATGATGGTTAGTTTTACATTACAGCATCAAAACTTTATCCTTAAATTCTTCCTCTTTTGTAACAAGTGTGATATGGTGTCTTCTGGATGTAATCATGAAAAGATAGTAAAGCTTTGCTCTCTTTTTTTGGAAATTTCCTAAACTAAAGGTGCAATCTGAAGGGAATTGTATGTTATAAATACAAATCATCGTTTGGTCTCAATCAACTCAGTTATGATGAGGGTAATTTAATTGATAGAGGAGAGATTTTATGAAGGAATGCTGAGTAATTTTTAGAGAGGAGGACTTTGCTCTCAAACAAAGGAAACTGGAATGCCACCCCCACCCCCCCCCAAAAAAAAAGGTCGGTGAAGAACTGTTTTTATAGGTAAAGCAAAAAACTTGGCAAAGGTTTCATTAAAGAGAATGTCTGGGCAATAACTCAAGCTGTTGTTTGGGCTGGTGAGAATGAGAATGAGAACAGACACAATGGATGGAGGGGAAAGATGTGTGATGAAAACCCTCAGGGCAATTCAGAGTTAAAGAGAGAATGAGATGGGGAGGGGGGGGGGGGAGTAGAAGGAATGAAGTGTAGAGTTCAAATTTTGTGTTGGATGAGGAGTAATGAGAAGATGAAGAACCGCTGCGCACGTCGTCCGTCGTGGTCGGATGGTAAATTGGTTCTCGTTGCCCCTGCGTCGTCTGGGAAAGTCATTTACTGCAATTACTCAGCTGACGATCAATGGGAAGAGTGCTCCGCTCTCTCGCATCCCATCGCCACGGCGATCAGGGATGCCCCAGCAGTGAGCACATGGTGTCAGGTTTTTGTGAAACTCCTTGAAATGTTATCGCCAGCAAATTAGATTGATGGCTGTTGTCATATCATTACCCTGAGGCCAAAAAGGGTTTGGTAGTGGAAATTTCTAATAAAAACCCCCTCAAGAAAAGAAAAGAAAAAAGAACTGGAGGTTCTATCGCAATGAGAAAATTGGATTTGAGGTGGAAATTGATTCGAGCAGCCTGCTCAGCCCTTTGTCAAAACAAAACAAACAAGGTGGATTCAAATGCTGATGGGAGTAAGCTGTGCTGCATAATGATAAGCGCTGGTTTTTGTAAAGGGATTTCAAGTTTGTGTTTTCACAAGTATCCATCATCTAATCAGTCAAGATAGAACAACCTGTGTAGAATTGCCTGTTGTCTCATTCAATTTCATCATAGCTTTTCATTCCATTTGCAAGATACAGTGAGAATCATGTGTAACATCTTGCTTGATTGAATTGCAACTGTCATTGGTTGTGTGTACATGTTTCAAAAGTCTGTGTGGTTTAGATCAAAACTTGTAATTACACTTCAAGCATTCATTGGGTTTAGAGAATAGTAGTGTCATTATTGTACTCTAGCAACAAAGAAGTAGATGTCAGCATTTCAATAGCATGAAGACAAAACAAAAACATAATGGACAGGAAAATCCCAAAACTCAAAATTCCAATTTTCAAATTTGGGTGAGTGCTGCTAGTTAATTTAGGAAAGGCATTTGAATGCATGCTGATAAAAGTAAAAGGTATGCCTCTTTCACGCTTTTCTGTAGTCTATGGAGTAAATTTGAAGAGTAGATTTGATGTAGATTCAGTAAAAGTGGAAATATTCTGGCATTTCTCATGACCAGATGCTAGTGCAAAAAAAAAAAAGTAGATGCACTTAAAAACACTGTAATATATAACACTGATCAAAGTTTTATTTCCATGAACTTAAAAATATGCAGAATCAAAAACACAGAAAATTCATCTTACCAGGCTGAGCATGAAAAATTACTGCCACAAAAATTTTTACTTTAACTGTACCTTTGTGAGTTCGGGCCATTGATTTAGCCTCAAACATTTATCCGCTCTGCTTCTTTGCATTTCACATGAGAAGGAAAGTGTCCACATTGGCCACAAACACTGTTGATGTTCAGGAGTGTAATATACATGTGGGGATGAGGGATGGGAAAGCTGTTGTCAGGTCGATCCCAAAAACTGGCGGTAGTGGTGTGCTGTTGATTAAGGCTCGCGAGACATGTAATGAACCAACAGTCATCCAATTATCATGATTAGCCCATGCCGCTAATCGGTGGATCAACGGACCAAGCAGAGGGTTGTTAGTACATCACTGCTACTGGAGGTTTCTCACAGCATCAACTTAGTATAGATATGACCAGGTTGACATGGAGCGTAGCATCTCCTGAGAGCAAGAATGTCATTAATCTGACATATGAGATGCAGAACTATTCAAATTTCAATATAGACCTTATTTTTCTCTGCAGCTGAATGCACTTTTGATAATGTAGTTCTTCTTTTAGTACCTTTTGATGAAAAGTTCTTATTAGAGACTATTTCTAATTAGATCATTGATACCATAAAGGGTTCATGAGCCATTTAGATGCTCTAATATCTTACTTTTTTTAATATTATCTGCAGAATAGACATCATAGAGCAAAAACTCAAAATGATAAGGGGGACAAATTTAGTAAAATGCATCCTATATTCCTTGTGAAAAGAGCAGCTCTCAATGCATTTATAAAGCACAATGTTATAACGCTAGAAAGTTGGTAATACAGTCAAACTTGCCTGAGCAGCCACCTGTTATATGCAGCCACTAAAAAATTGATAATGATAATAAAAATCCGTCGAAGAGAAAAGCCATGTTAAAGGCCCTGTCGATAGTGGCCATCTGACTATAACAGCCACTTTTTTGTCTCCCTTGGGTGGCCGCTATAGACAGAGTCAACTGCAGGCCCTACCTGCTATATAGTTTTAAACAGGACGGGTCTTGATTTTTACAGGGAATTGCAGTTTTGCATTAGTGCTATTCTAGCTCTTATCCAACAATGGCCACTGATCAGCATAGAGAGAGAGAGAGCGCTAGAGGAGACCCGAGCCTGCTAATCATTGTTCTGATGGGAATCAATGCATGAACGTGCTGTGTTGATGAGTAAGCATCGCTGTCTGAAAAGCCGCCTTGACTGATGTGTATTAATGCGCGTGTAGCAAATAACAAGGTCCAGACAGGGGCGACGAGTTTTATCGGTTTTGTACCATATGCAGCCTGATACAGAATGTGATGTGCAGTGCATTTGCATGTATACATATTATCCGCAGTCTGAACATGAACAACTCTAACTGACCAGTAGTCTGGATGTTAAAGTCAACATTAATTGGGCCTAACCATGTGTTACTGTCCGCCCAATGTTTTTTTGTTTTGGTTTTTTTAATGGTTTTCCACTTTTTCGAAGGTGCTGAATCCAAATCTGGATGATGCAACTCTTGGCATCCTTGAGGGTATTGAGACTTTCAAAATGGCCACCAGTATGGCTGCTAAAATCTGAAATTCCTACATTCCCTTATAGAATGTGAAAAATTGAAAGAAAAAACAACAACTTTTAACCTACTTCAAGGATGCTGAATCTGAATCTGAACGATACAACTCCTGCATTCCTGAGGGTTTTGAGATATATCCAAAATGGCCTCCCAAAACTGAAATTTCAATATGTGTAAGTGTTTCTGTATAATGATAAAAAAGGAAATTAAATTGATGGTTATACCTTATTTCTAGGGTGCTGAATCTGAATCTTGTTGATGCAACTCTTGCATCCTTGAGATATTAAAGAGTTTTTGTGACCATTTTTGGGACCATCAGTGAATACATCTCAAAATCCTCAAGGATGCTACAGTTACACCATCCAGATTTGGATTCAGCACTCTCAAAATAGGACAAAACTCTCAAAAACATTGGGCAGACTGTGTAAAACAAGGTTCAACCTCTGACACCCTGACTCGCAGGAGAGGGTTTATTCATTGCCCACATTTTTTATTTTATTTCTTGGAACATCAGGAAGTTTCTTTAATTAATATGGTTGTTGGCTTCCTTTCTCATACCAGATGAGAGGAAATATCTCATCAATAAAAATTCCTGAACATTGTAGCCGTAATTTCCGCCTGAATTATTCATGGTAACAATAATAGCAACGGTAATAACAAAATGATGATTGTTATAATGGTAATGAAAATACTGATGAATGTATTGATAGAAAATAATAGAATGGTATTACTATTTGATTATTACCAATTTGGTGAGAGTGGCTAGAGACCCAGTGAAGGCAAGTGTCACCTGATCGCTGTTTACGAACTTAGCGGAGGTATTTGAGATCAAGCGGCTTGGCACGTGACTTCAATTTCCTGTATGAAATCGTAGGAGCGGCCTGATTCAGTTTCACAATGTTTCCTCCATACGCTCCTTCTAGTGAGCCTGCCAAGTTTGGAACATGTTCCTTTGACAAGATTTCAGGTCTCCTGGTCTTTTTCTGTGTTGTAACATCTCTCTTTATAAGAGCAACCTTCATATGAATCTCTCTAAATCAATGTGTGAGATTTGTTTTATAAACTTCTAGCATTTTGCTGGCATAGAAGTATTATATTTCTAATGTATATGTAACACTTGCTTTGTTGAATAGAGAGATTGTTGTTCATTCACCTTTTTTTTTTCTCTAAATCCACAAGTTCATAACAGCCAGTCATTTTCCCATGGAACCCCTCTGAAATTATAACCAAAGCAGGATGAAATTTATTGCACATGGTATCAATCAATCATGTGTCAAGTAAAAATGTCAGGCTGTCTGCACATGTTGTGATGGGTTGTTTTTGTTTTGTTTTTGTTTTTTTCAGACAAGAAATGGAAGTGTTCCGCTGAAGCTGAAGCTCCCCGCCCCACCCCACTGCAAAATGTCTCTGTCATAGTCGGTGTCTATTCCAGTGGGGACATGATGAGTGCACACTGACACATAAGATGTCAGATAGGGGGGAAAAAGTCAGAGAAAATATGTCTGTTTACTGTCTTTCTTTCATCAAGTAGATAATAATTAGTGGCTGATGCCCCATTGCTATGTCAGTGAAGTTTACCACAGCAAGCCCATACCTGTTCAAGACCTATGCACCCCAAATTATTGTTTATCTTCAGGGTGTTTTTTAACTTGACTAAGCAGGTATTACTCTAATTCAGACAGTTTCATTTTCCATTCAGTAAGAATCTTGAAGAATTATGTGTTAATGATCATTAGTTAATTCTTCTGATGATTAATTAAATGTGAGTGGTACATTGGCAGGTTGAAACACCTGTTTTGTATTAATGATGTTCCTGTTGATAAGGGGCTGAAGGGAATTAATTGTCAGCATATTGTTATTTGCTTCGCAGCCAAAACCCTTAATTCAAGTGCCTGCCTTTACTCAATATCTGCACTCTATCCTGATGATAATTTGGATACCCTGATATAAAACACTGAATAAATTCATGATTATTATATCCCTTAACCCATTGAGGGTGAACTGATTTCGTTCTAACACGCATTTCCCATAGACACCTGCCCAAGTATACTCGGGACTAGTCAACGGGTTAAGACATAATGGACCACAGGTCACAGGTCAAGAGCTTTAGATAGATGCTTTGATCATGGAGCTGAATTCTATGAAATTCCACAGGCACTTTCCAGATTTCAACTGCAGTGTGGTGCGAAATCCCAAGAAAATGAATGACAAATAATTGTGATGTGGCATTATATTTACTGCATTATGCTTGATCATGTTACGAGCTCCCAAATCTGTTAGAACATTTTGGGGGGTTTTCTAAAGTGCGTGGCCTACGTCTTTTTTTTTTTTTTTTTTTTTCATTTAGTTGGGGGTTTTAGAATGCAATGTGAGAAGGCTATTGTGAAATTGCCTCAAGTGTATTTTTGCAGCCAACTGCCCTGGTAAAATTGATCATGTTGATTCAACACACAGATATAATATCTGTAACAGGCAGAGCTCCAAGTTTCACATTGTTGTGCCTTGGTTTCAATGTGTTTAAAGGGATCATATAGTTTTGGTTGAGACCTAATTTCAGGTTTCTAACATTTTTGGTGAGATAATGAAAAACCACTAATGAAATAAGAAAGAGCATGTAACTCCATGAGGAATTCAACATTTATTTGATGAAAATTGGTTTTGAAATGGCTGAGATATCCAAAAAAGAGCGATTCTAATAAAGTGTGGGACCCACACTTTATTACGATCGCTTTGTTTTACTTTGTTTTTTGGATGTTTCAGTCATTCCAAACCCAATTTTCATCAAATAAACTTTGAATTCCTCTTAAAATATGCTCTGTACTATTTCATAAGTGTTTTCTTGGTATCTCGCAAAAAGTTAAAAGCCCATTTCTCATCTCCACCAATACTGTACCATCCCTTTAAAGGGAGTAATGTTTATTTTGGAGTGATAGTTCATTGAGGTATCAAAACCAATACTCATTACATTGCTAATTATGAAAATTCAATATTCAATATTCAATTCTAGTTAACAGTGTGTGATATTCAAAGACTGAGTGTAGATACATTAATAACCATATTTCAGTAAATCTTTAATCTCATGCAAAAGTCTGTTTCAAATTGTAGGAAATGTTAAGATACCTCTGTATATGCCTTATTGGCCCCATTTGTATCTTACGCTTCGACACCTACCAATTTGCCTGAAATTGAAATCATTTTGGAAAACAAATTTCTTTCAGATTTTGGAGTTTGTGCCACTGGAGTGGTTTTTTTTTTCCCCTGAAGCTACCAGGGTCACAGTTTTGGAAATTCTTTTGATTTGTTTTGCAATTTCTTTTGCCATGGAATCCAGAATGTTCACCTGTTAATGTAATTTATCGTAACTACATATCAAGAGTTTTTACACCAAGCAAACAAAAAGCATAATGTGCATGAATCTGCTCTCTTCATTTGACAGGAAATCCTTATGGGCCTGTTGATTAATATTTCAGTTTGCCCTGAATTTTTATTTCGATCTCACTTTTTTAAAGGGCGAATTGCACCACATCTTTCTCACTGACTCTTTCTTCCTCTGTTTTTCCTTTTAAATGTTGTCATGAAATGTAACAGTGATGCAACGAAACCTGCAAAGAAAGATCACATAGAAGCTACAGGAATCACCTGTATATATAGAAAGGATGGTCTCTAGACACAGGTCCAGCAACATGCAAACTATTTTGAAGAGAAAAATCAAAATCAACTGTCTTTATTTTGAGGTAATTATTAAAATTGATGACACATCTGGAAGTTAAAACAGGTTAGGATGAAAGATGTAACTATTGCAAATTACCCTTTTATTAGTGAGGAACATGGAATAGTGCTAATGTATAGCCCATTATTTGATAATCACTGAAAGCATGCGGTGATATTGTGTTTTACAAGAGCTTAATGAAAGGGATAATGGCATTCAGGGAGATTTTATGAGTTGCGATAGATCCCCTTTAAGGTGTGTTCCGGCACATCATTTTGCCAAATCCTGCTGAAAATAGGGCAGCACAGCTGCAAGTATGGACTCCCCAACTCCCCCCCCCCCCCTTCCCCTTTTCCGATTGTAGTTATCATTAATAGCAGCTACACGTCAGTTGTACCTGTATTGTAGCAAAGGTTGCAGCGCCCCATCCATGCCAGTGCTCACTCTTTGAAACTCTCAAAATCTGAGAGTATAACATATCATCGGGTATTTGTTAGACCTCTCCAAGGAATGGCAGGGACTACTGTTCATCCATTGAGTGTCTGATCAGGTTATTTTGTGTTTGAGGTCTCTTCCTGTCCACGTTCCACTTACTGATCACCTTCTCAAAGCGAGGAGAGCTGTCAAGTGGGATTTTGCTGGATATAGATAGGACCAGGCCTTATTATAACAATTCACTTGATTTGTCAGCCAGTGTTCTGCTTGTGTATCTTTACATGGAGTGTTTTTTTGAATGGATGTCATGGGATATCATGAGTGGTTGGAGTCAGGTCATGTGATCAATTTGCAAGTCATGTGACCCTAAGCTGCCCCCAACATTGATACCTTTGGGCTGTCAATTCCTTATTGTCTGCAGGAGCCAATGCTATGCTTTCTATGGAGCGTACATAAAGCGGATGCCGCCATTTCTTGAAGTTGTATAATATGTCATGTGACCAATCAGGAAATCACATGACTTTTATTAGCTTTTAGAAGTTTGATGTCTTCCAGTATTATAGTAACAGCACTCTCTTTTGATTTCTTTGCCAACTACTTGGTTTGGAGTGCCTCTCAAGTGGATTTAACTGTCGTGTGATCAAGAGCAGCATGATTTCCCAAGCGATCATCAGTTTTTAAGCTTTTTTTTCTTCTCGTTATGTTCTGTTTATCTTGAGAGCGCTTTGCTCTGTCTCCTAATGTTGTATTGGTGGTAGAGGAAGTGATGACATAGATATTTAATGTGCCATCCCTGATGTGCTCACGGGTGTGAAGTTAATGTGCGAACTTGATGGCTCGGTATTTCCTTTCATTTCGTGCGATGCCGCAAAACGAGCCAGCTACACTTAGAGTTAAAAATGTATAACCTGGAGTGGTATCAGCCGGCATATGCGTGCTTCAGAAAAGAAGAAGCATTTCTGTGTGGATTTTCACCTTGTATCAATCGCCATGTGCATTCCTCGGGAGATCTATAGACAATTTCAGGTTTGTCGTGCAGCACATTTATAACCTAAAATTCGATATCAGGGATATATATAGGGTAATGGTGTCGCATCATGCTTTCATGCTGTGCTCAGTTTGGTAAATTGCTGTGCTCACTTTTGTAAACTACTCTGCGAAGTTCGATAGGAAATGATCAATGTGTGTTCTATGACCAGAGAACAGATCGAGTGGATCAACTGCATGCATGATTTTCAATGCTAGACAGAGCAAAGATAGTGATTTTGATCGATGATCAAAAACCCAGTGTGATGTGATTTAACTTGTGATAGTGACAATGATGCAGCTTAGCTGTTTCATACCAGTGATTTGCATCTGGTTACGGTGTTTTATTAACAGTGAGAAGAAAATTGTGGGTAGACAATGTGTATGATAAGTTTGTTGCATGTATTTATATTCTGGGCTATCAGTTTCAATAGTAAGTTTTTAGTTTTTAATTGGTAAAAATGAAACCAGTTTTTCACATTGTCATACAGGAAACTCAGTGTTTAGTACAGCTTTCCTCACCAGGCTGAGAATAACGAGAAGTGTTTGAATTGATTGTTGAATATGTGTCATTCTTAGCTCAATGTTGAATTGTACATTGAGCAAACTGATTAACAAATCATTAGAATACAGGGTAGGATAGGCCTATTGAATTTTTAGTGTGCCTTTAATGTTACTTGCCATATCAGTATTGTTTTAAGTTTTACTGTCATTATTATTGTTGTCATTGTCATTGTCATTGTTATTATCATTATCATATTATCATCATTTTTTACCCATTGAAGACGAGTCGCCCGAGTATACCCGGGCAAGTATCTGTGGAAAATGCGTGTTGTAGCAAAATCAGCCCGTCCTCAATATTATAGATTGGTGTTATTATTTAATTTAATTCAGCATAAATGTGAAGACAAGTACTTGTAATTCCTACCAATAACAGTACATCACTGTACAGGATCTTGGAGTCTGAATCGAAAGGTTTCTCTCTTTTAGCCAAAAAAAGAAAGAGTAATATAGAAAAATAGTGGAATTGATTGCTGTAATAACTAGTGTGGAAATATAAGTTAATTGATTAAGCTGTGAAGTCTTGCTGATCAAAGCTACTTGATGTCAATACACAGTGGGATACTTGGCTTTAGATATTTTATTTCAGAGCCAAGGGTGATGGTGGGGCCACATTCATCGGCTTTGTGTACACTTCATGTTGACTCACATGCCCTCGTTACAAGCCTACATGTGACTAAAAGCGATTCAACTTAAAAACAAACACTGCCACCTCACTTCATGCGGACAGCTAGCTTTACACAGCTGGCAGCTGCAGGGAAGGCAAGCCATGGCTTTCAGCCAGTATAGGGATCAGCATAGGGGTGAACTCGAACACACTTCAAAATCTCTCCTGAGTAGAGTGCACACCACAAATATTTCACCGCTGAAAATGTCCTAAAAAAATGCTGCTGAAGGATAGGATGTACATTTACTGAAAATATTTGTGAAAAGCTAGGCTTATGAATGCAATTGAAATGCATTATGCTTTTCAATATTATTTCTAATATTTGGCTCAGAATGATAAAGTCTGTGTTCTCTGGGAGAGTGCTTTTTAAACATTTAGTAGTATGGAATTTTTGCCTGACTTGGGAGTTTTCTATAGTCTTACGCCACGTGCATGACATTTAAGATATAACCTAATGGCTATGAATTTTTCTTGTTTGCTAGATTCTATTCTGTAACAAGCTACCTTCACTCTTTAATGAGTGAATAGAGCAATTGAAACTTAATTTGTTCTTAATCTGACAAGTAATCAGGCCTATAGATGTTGACTAGATGGATTGTTCCTGGATGACATCATAAAACTGACAATCGTATTTATTCCTGTTTGGCTACACACAGTTTTATATGACTGTTTTTTAGGGTACAGTGTAGAGTGTAGTGTCACATGTATTATCTAACTGCAACTCTGCAAAAATCTTGTACAACACTTGGAATTAAAACTCTGGTCTTATTTGTAGTTGTAAGTCATTTAAAGTAAGGCCCAGACCAAGACTTTAAAGGGAAAGATTTCTTTTTTTTTTAACAGCAATACAATGTACTGGAACAAACAGGAAAAGATAGTTACCTTGGATATATAAAAAGTCAAAGGCATCATTTTTTCTCAAGGCCATCTGCTTTGATCAAGCATCCTGTATAGATCAGTTTATGGTGTTTTCCTTGCTCTAATTGATTGGAAAATTCGGAATGATAATAGTAGCCAGCAAAAGTGCAGTTTGACAGATAGAGTAATACCACAGCACATTTGAAAGTGCTCGGCGGTGAATGTAAACTGCACACATGACAGCTTATTTCCCTATTAAAGATATCTTGCATCATTTGCAGCAAATATTTCACAAACCTCATGAATGTAGCATATTTTAGATTTCCACTTATCCTGAATACTGGTGCTATCCAGGCAACATTCTTGTGTGTTTGTCAAAAAACTTGTAGCAAGGTATACCCCTTTCTCATTTGACTATTAAAAGCAAGCATGCTAAACTGTGTGTCCAATAATTGTTAAGAATCCTCTAGAATATTCTAATCACTCGCTGGTCCTACTGTATAGGCATGTTTCTGACCTTCTAAAATGTGCAAACCAATGTATCATCCAAATCCATTTACATTTTTTTTTTTGCTAATATACCAACACACCAACAAACAGACCTGCCAATGTTGACAAAAACATAACCCCTTTGGTTGAGGCAACACCAGCATCATGTATTTAGTGTCTTATCACTATGTAATTAGTATTCATGCATTCTTTTGTTGTGCTGTGTGTACAAAGGTAGAGGCTTTTAGGAAAGACAAGTCTGCTATTAGTTGTCATAAATCTTCTCATCAACTTCCTACACTGTAAATCTTAACTGTCAAAGACACATTTATGGTCCACTTCAAGCATATTAAAACTCCTCATCAGCAAGTATTCACATTCAAACCTTCTTATAATTTCCATGAAGCAGGAGTAATTATTGGCCACCTCAATACTGTTTCCTATTTTTCTTTTCTCTGATCAAAGCAGATGTCCTTTTATTAGGACCACTTTGTTTTACTTTGGTTTTGGATATTTCTACCAATTCAAAACTGATTTTCATGGCTTATATAAACTTTGAATTCCTCTGAAAACTGTGTGGTCTTTAATATTTCATGAGTAGTTTCTAATTATCTCGCAAAAAGTTAAAATCGTAATCCCCCATCTCAACCAAAGCTATACCATCCATTTAAATTGTGATAAAATTTGAAGTTGCCAATTTAGAGATGAGAAGAGGATAAGGTGAAGCAAGTTATGGAATGTAGAAGTATTGTAAGAGTGTAGCATGTGGAAAGCAGAGCTTACTTCCACACAGCCCCACTCTACACTTTGCGGACATATAACTGTCATGACACTGTCATAATGAAGATGTGAGATGTGGTTTTGGTAAAGGCCCTGAATCATTCCTCTTGTAGTACCTTCATGTCATGTCCGAAGTCAAGACAAAATGGCAGTTTTTTCAAGATGAGAGGATTTGGACAGCAAGAATAAGTATGAATAAGGCTATATCTGTTTCCTGGAGGGATGACAGACATAAAATATACAAAAGAGGTACAATACATTCTTATCTTACCTCTGTTTATAAGGAGGTTATGTTTTTGCTGTCATTTTGTTTGTCTACTAACAGTGATATTACTTGAAAACAGCTATGAATGGATTTTGATGAATTTTTTAGGGATAAGTCCATTGTGGGAAAAGGAACAGGTGATTAGCTAATATGATGGTGATGCAGATTCTGATCTAGGATCAGGATTTTGCTTTTTAAGGCAAGCATGGTAGATTGATATCTTCTGCAATACTCGCTTAATGAAGCAAAGGTGGTGATTTGCAATATTTCGTGGTGGCTGAGACTTCAGACCATGAATATGATGCTTAATGTACCGCGGAGATGTGCGTACAGCGGAGATGTGCACCAGGCTGTGTTGATGCGATGACCAAATGGAGTTTGGGGTCAGCGAGAGGTTATGGGAGGAGTCATCACCGCATCGGTGCATCGTTGCTCCGGAGGATTTTCTTGTGATGCAGGGTTACCTCGGCATGCTCTTCCACTGGTTACAATGCCTCATCAAGGACGGAACATTTTGAGTGGCAGAACGTATGCCTGTGTATAGGATAATTTTTAAATCAGACATCTGCTGTGCAATTTCTTACCACATATGGTGCATGATCCTGTGCAAATGAATTGTATTTGATAAAGTAAGGAGCATCAACCAACACAGAGACGCTGCTCATTTTTTACGTAATATATTATACTTCTTATAAAGGCAGTTTTCTAGCAAACTTTATATAGGGTTGAGGGTTGGGGATGAAATATGGAAGTGTGTGAGAATAATTGTCTATGATAACATTTTGTTTTATCAAGAACTATCTGGTGAGCCCAATATAGTCGAATTAACAAGTCTTCAAAGTGGGCATTGTGTATGTTTCATCTCTGTAAACCTGAATATTTGCTAGAGTCAATATACGGTCAAGTCTCTAGTGAATCAAGATGCACATTGATGCATTGTGTGATGGAGCTTGTATACAATGTACCTCTAAAGCTAAGTAGGCCTATGAAGTAGGCCTATGAAGTTTCAAAATGAGCACCAGGCTAAACACATATGTTGCCAAGTTTCACTCCTTTTTTCCAAAGGAGGTTTAAGCAAGTCATCATATATGATAGTGAGGTCACTGTGCTTTATAGAAAATTGAATCAAATCCAAAACTCCAGAAATGGGAATCAAATTAGAATCAAATGCTCTTCTCTCATATAAACTTTTTTTTTTTAGCAGACATGTCAATATTCATAAGTTGTGTGAACTATTTTATAATGAAAAGCTCACTAAAATCATTCCACAATTCAAGAATCATTTAGGTCTGTCATGAAAAACATATGATAACACGATGGCAGTCCTTCTTATGAGACCATGCATCCTATATCATACAGTCATTTACCAACTTGAGTAATACAACATGTACCCCAGTAGTACATCGTGCCAAGATTTTGCCATGAAGAGAGGAGGAGCGTCTGTTGTGAAATTATTTCAAAGTCATTTTACCGTAACTGAAACAAAGAAGAGTTTCTGATTAAAGGACAAGTTCACCTTCATTAACATAAGGATTGAGAGAATGCAGCAATATTAGTAGAACACATCATTGAAATCGGACAATCCGTTCAAAAGTTATGGATTTTTGAAGTTTTTGTGCAGCCACCGCTGGATGAGAAGACTACTGCAGTGTATGATGTCACATGCGTACAATAATATAAGGAAAATATCAAGAGAATTTCACAAAATTTAATCTTTTGAAAAAAATACACATTCCCTTGACTCGTTACTGACATATGTTATGGGTAATATCATTCCCATTTCCTTTAGAAAGAGGCAAGTCAAGTGCTCTTTTATTATGCGAAAAAAATAAAAATATGTTGAATTTTCTTTACATTTTCTTTATACTGTTGTACTCATATGACATCACAAGCCTTAGTAGTCTCCTCATACAGCAGTTCCAACACAAAAATTTAAGAAATGCATAACTTTTGCATCGATTGTCCAAATTTCCTCAAACTTTCACTGATGTGTTCTACTAATATTGCTGCTTTCTCTCAATCCTTATGTTTATGAAGGTGAACTTGTCCTTTAAGTCTTGGTATTATACATTCAAGGTTTTCGAGCATATGTTGGTCGGCGAGATGCTTCTGAAACAAAATTTTGCTGCTGCATAATGCCTGAAATTCATCCGGTAATGATTCATACAGGACTTGGAGAACTTCCAGATTAAGAGTCGCTAGGGGTGATTGATGGATGATGAATGTATCACTTGGTTGATAAAATTTCATGCGGAATCTTGCGGGAGTTTAAAGGGGAAAGTCAGTCATTCATAGGAGTTGAGGTATTGTTGACAAAAGGAGTTATAAAGGGACAATACATTGGTGTCAATGTTGATGAAACAGAACTCAAAATAGAATCCTGAATTGGCTTTTTGCTTGTTATATACATACATTGCCACTTTTCTTTTACCTGCACTTTACTCTCAAGATGATTATTTAATTTTTGAGCAAATGTTTCTGACAAATATTTGATGTAGAAATGAATGGTATGGCACATAACTGTGTCTATTGTTCAGCTCTAGTGATACAAGAGGATGATGTCACAGCTATAACATGAATAAAAGAAAATGAAGTGGAAGATTTTATTTTAAAGATCGGACTAAACAGGGTGCATAGAAAATAAAGAAAAAAAATTGATGAATATATAATGAATAATTTTAGGAAGTATTTAAATGGATTTGGTTAAGTACAGACCAGAAGGTATCAATACAGGTCAACATGCATATACATTTAAATTACAGGGACCTTTTGAATCATCTTTCTTATTTTGGAAACCCCACAGTTGTGCCAGTCATAAGTTACAGTGTTTTAAAACCAAAAAGGTCTATTTGAAAGCTTCTACATTCCCATTATGATAGTACATTGAACCTTAACCTCTGGTTGAATAGCAACCCGGATATTTTGCAGAGCGATCGTTGATGCTGAATGCCACTTTTAAAGTGCCCTAGATCCAAACCAGGTTAGCTGTTAGATATGTCTACTTTTTGACAGCGTCAAGTTGTGCTCAAATATGCAAATTTGAATCTTATAAAAAAAAAATTAAACAAAAAAAAAACATTGAGCAGGACTGGATGTATACTAGATGACTCTTTCCCCACAAATTATCAGTATCAGAGACCCCATTCTGGGCTTTGAGGTGTTACCGCAGCAACCGGCATTGCCAACAAACCCACTGCAGGAAATACGGGATAAATTTCCTGTTTGGAATCCTCCCTCCTCATTTAGGATTTTCGGTGGTAATGCCAAGCCGAGAATGATAAGGCTTTCGGAAATCTGTTATTTCGTTTCCAGTCCCCGAGTGGGATCCTGTTGTGTTTGACCTGCTTGTTTTAGTTTGATTTTCTCTCTTTTGGATGTGAAAGGTACTTCCTCTTTGATTGGTCCGGTTACATCGAGAAGTAATGACCATGTGATGCAATCTGATATCTTGTCGTGGTCAAAATAGACATTTCAGCACCATGCAAGCACTTGTAACCATCTATCCATTCCCTGCAGGGGAGTTTGGGAGGGGGGGGGGGGGTGGTGGCGAGATACAGTTAACATGTTTTCTTGAAGGCTTAATATGGTGGAAATAACCATCATTAAAAGTATGATCAAAATATGTGCAATTACTTCATTTCCTGTCAATTATCATATCCTCAAGTTTCATATGACGATGCTTTGATTATTACTCACTGTATTAAAATAAGAAAAATTGGAGTATCCCCAATTCTTTTTATAATCACAGTGGAGGATTTTAAAGGGATGATATAGTTTTGGTTGAGATGGGGGATTCAGGTTTTAACTTTAATAATGAGTTAATAAGAATTGAACCACTTTTATGAAATATCAAAGAGCATATGAATCTAAGAAGATTTAAAAGTTTATTTGATGAAAATCAGTTTTGAAATGGCCAGGATATCCAAAAAACAAAGTTAAGTAAAGTGGTCCTTATAAAAGATGGGACATTTAATATTTCATATAAGCAGTTTCTAATTATCTCATAAAAAGTTGAAACCTGAATCCCCATTTTGACCAAAACTATACCATCCCTTTAACCCATTGCGGATGAGTCCCGAGTATACTCAGGCAGGTGTCTATGGGGAAATGCTTGTTGTAGCAAAATCAGTCCGTCCTCAGTGGGTTAAAGAGCTGCCTATACAATATATCATCATTATTAACCCTTACTGTGCTTTTTACGGCCATCGGCAAACATGCTCAAGAGCTTTCTGTACTGATTGGCCCAAAAGTCTGGAAACTAATTGTCAATGAATAGAGATTACCTAATCCCCCTAATCTATATTGTGTCACTATGGCCTTATTGATATACTATAGTACATTGCTACATCTGTATGGGCTTGCTATTAACTTTAAAACTATGAGGTCAAGTTTGCATGAATTACTGGTGATATAAAAAAGAATGCTTTGAAAGTTATGCAGAGATTCTGAAAATGTAAAGAGTTTATGAGAAAATGCACATATGGATGTCTGATTTTTGTGTGAGCTCATCCTGCACAATTTACCAATGGTATATACCCAATAAAACTGACCTGCTGAGGACATGGTTTTCAGCAAAATTTTGAAGTAGACATCATTCCACATTCATGATTGGTTGCTAAGGGGGAAAATTGGTCGAAAATTTCAGTTGTGACACAGACCCGAAAAGTTCATTGAAATCTCTTTGCTGAAGTTAGAGGAAGCTGTATAAAGAGATGAGAGAGACTCTAAAGTCGGGACGACGTTTACAAACTTGAGGTTCCAAAGAGGAAGTCGGCCCGGCCTTCTACTATGCCAGGGGGTGGATACACGATAGGGGGGAATTAATTTGGTCGATCAACAGGAATCAACTCGAGATTCATCCAGAAGGGAACTCAGACAAACAAAAAATTTGATGGAAAACAAGCTTGTTTGAGTCCGAAAAACCAAGGGAAAGTTCACGTGATGACCCAGGCTTAAGTTGTGTCAGGATGTAAATATTAAATGCCTGGAAAAAGTTAAAAACAGAGAGAGAAGAAGAAGTTACTTTTCTTTCATTACTTTTATGCATGATTATGGATGGACATAAACACACACATCCATTCAAACACTGTCATATGCGATGAATCATCACATTACCCGTATAAAGTTGAAGATTATAAAAGGAAGTAAAAGCGTATGTAAAGCCAATTTTGGCAATATAACCTTCTCACTTTTCTAACATTTCATTCTTTTTGAAAATATTTTCCTTGTAATGAAGAAGGGGAAGTTTAACATCAATTTAAATCTGAAAATCTCATATCTGCTATATAATAACCAAAAAAATTATTTCCCAGACATTATAAGGCTTTCGTTTATGATACATCACCACACACGTACATACTTGTACTTCTATACACCTACATACTGGTCTGCAAAACATACGAACGTACTTACATATATGTTCAATTAACGCATACCTTCAGGATAATAATATGCAAACAGGAATGAGAAAGACACATGTAAAAGTGAGGATGGTAAAAAGAAGAGGAAAACATCACAGAGAAAAGCAAAAATGCAGAACTAATTAGAAACTTGCATATCCCTTGAAAGTAATACCTGAAAAAAATACTCTAAATGTCAAACCATAAGCCTGCATGCCAATTTTCCTCCCTTGCTGATCAGTCATAGTACATCGGTTTGTCCGCATATTCCACGGGCAGTTGCCATGGCGATTTCTATGTATCTTCTTTGTATGTCAAAGTTACCATAGTCTTGTGCAGATGCAGATCGAGTCCTTGAGAGTTTTCCATCACAAGTAGTATATCCATGGTCGTCACATGTGATGACGTGTCTTATCCGAAGCATGCAGTGATTGCTACCTGGCTGTAAAAATGCACAGAAAATCCATGCTCTGTCTCTCTGTCTGTGTTATCATACCCACAAAGCTTGCCCTGTCCCACCTGTAACCCCCACCCTCAACTTCACCCCCATCTTTTTCTTAAATTCTAGGCAGGTGCATATCAAAATATCTTCTGCATTATCGTTCGGCTCGTGAAAGCACATGTGAATATTTTTTTGCTGTGCTTCAGGAATTGATGAGCTTGACATGTTGGAAAAGAGCAGTGGCTTTTTTTTTTTCATTTGACTTAGTCACTCTTTGATAATTTAATCATGCAAACTTAGAGAAATGTGTGTACATTAGGTATACACATACACGCACACATATATTTGTCAATGTGACACATATATCTTTCATTACATTGTTTTATTGCTTTTGTTTGCAAGAAACTGCAAATCAAATTGAATATTGAATATTTTCCTGCAGGCAAGATTTTCTATGCACATTAAAAACACAATAGTGCATGTTTAAAACACAGTAAAAGACAATATACAAAAATCTACAAGTTTAAGTACATGTCTGTAGCAAAATGTCAGTGAATTTTGAAACATCACAGAATATAATATGTCTGTATATATTCATTGTTGTTGGATTTTTTTCTTTGTTCCATGTGTGTATGTCCTTCAGGAGGTTTATCCTATCCATGTATTCCAAAACAATACCGGAAAACACAATATTTTCGTGGCATGACATATTCCTGAATTGAAGCCGACAGCCTTTTCGCGGCATGAAATTTTTGAGTGCCTCTGGCATTTATGCACGTAGTGCAGACAAGAACTTTCTTGTGCATTTGAATTTTGTGAATCTTGGCTCTCGCGAAATTTATGAAATTAAAATGCACATGAACATTCCTCATTTTACAGTTGTAGTTCTATGCCATATTGTCTGATTTGGGAGAATATAAAAACAGAATGAGTACTATATAGCATTAGTGATTCATTAACTCACTGTATGGTGTATCTCTGTGGCTATTTTGCATATTGTTGGCTGAGAACCAGAAGGGTGTTATCGCAATTTTTGGAGGTATCGAGTTATTGGTATCAAGTTGTAAGAGCTTGATCTCCTCCACCTTATGGTGTCAATTCAAAATTATTTTCATTTTAATCACAAGGGCACTTTTTACCCAAAATTTAGAACAGTGTTAAATCTACCCTCTTTGTGATTAAGTAAACTTTTTATTTTGTGAAAATGGATTGTTTGTTTTTATTCATGCTCAAATCTTGGAATGGGATAGTGCCCTTCCGGCTCTCAGCTGACAATATGGTGCATTCTTGGAGATGATTCAAACTCATCGTAATGTTTTTCCCTTTCCCCTCTTGGAAATTCAAGTGGCAAAGCTTTCATTTTGTTGCTACGCCAGTCCAAAAACATGTCTCACGGGCAAGTCCTACATTGGGGAGTACAGCATTTTGGTTGAAAGCGTCTTCCTTTAGGATAGGGGTGATTGCTATTAAACTACGCTCATCTATATCCCACTTCAAGATGCTCAAGAAGGGTTGATGCTCCGACATATATGGGCGAGACGCTTCCTTACGGGGGAGAAAATTTCTTTCCGTGGTTCTGCATGATCGGGGCCGACTTTTGCTCCGCAGCGTCAGTCAATCGAGCAGAAGGAGTCGTTGATTTCGAGCGGGGAGGAACTCTTGGGGGAAGCATTTAGCAGGAAGTGGCAATTTGACATTCGGCCTGGAGGGGAGAGAGTCGATTACAAACCAGACCGAACAATGCACTACGGATGATCGATAGCTACATGGGGGCAGATAACGCGCCCGGGCCGAACAAGGACCCATCGAATCTCCCAGGGGCCTCCACATCTTTTTTGGGAGGGAAATAAACACGTGTATTAAAGCTCATCAAAGCATTGTGGCTTTTATTTTTTTCAGCATGGTATTGAGGACATATCCTGTGCAAGTGTTTAATGCAGGCAGAAATATTCTTACACGGAGATGATGGCAATTATTTTCTATGTGATTGGACGTCTTCTGTTGGTACCAAGAATTTCTGTGGCTGAACAAGGATTTAATACGTCTCTCGCATCCTGAACAGCATTGGATGACTGCCACCATGCTGCGCAGAAGGAGCGCATCCGTAAACTTTCCAGGTACTAGAAATATCCTTTAAAGGTACAGGGAAAATTGTTTTTCTGTTTAGATGAAATCATGGTCTTCTTTTTTTTTAATTTAGCTATCAACTGAATGACCTTAAGGTACAGCAGAATGCCTATGACGGGAGGGAAATCTTGCATAAATTGTTGATTTTGACCATGTAGCTCTCAGATAAAAATCTGTGCTTTATAGGCAGTTTAATATGATGTTTGATTAACTATTAATATGAAAAAATCAGGTGTCTGTGTATCAGTACACACGTATGCCAGTGCATGCAATCACACATCAGTAGGAACATATAATATTTCTTCTTGATTCCTACATAACAGTGCATTCATACACATTGTTAGACATGTATTTGTTGTATATTATACTTTAAAATGTGTACTAGATGTGCATAGAGATGAAGAAATTGGTATACCACAGCATGCTTCTATATGTATGTGCACTGTGTGTGTGTGTGTGTGTGTGCGCGCGCGCGCGCGCATGTGTGTGTTCTCGTAAATTGCTTCAATCAGGGATATATTGTAGTGTTTCACTCAGGCAACCAGGGATGCATTTCATACCGGACATATGACCATTTGTTCAGAGTATTCAAAACAAGTGAAAATTAAGTGAATCTTAGGGCATAGGGTATACCTCAGGGGTTAATGCACCTGCCCGTTCTGCATATATCTAGAACCAGTATATAGGCGAATAGTTTTCACAGTATTCAAATCTGGAAAGTTTGATAATTTTACATGTATTCTTAATGGTTGTGTATGCACCTGCATAATGTATACACCCCATATATGAGGCCTCATTTTTAACTTTCGAAACTGTATTTAAGTGTGTGTTGTTTGAAGGTTTTTAAGTGCATGTTAAATGTATTTAAGTGTTTTTTTATGGTTTTCAGTGTTAATTAGTCAGCTAGATTATTTTGAAAAAAAAAATATTTTTTTTTCATAAACTAATAATGGAATATGCCCAGTTACCTTGAGCAAGGTATCATATTCCCAGTTGTTGTTTTTTTTTTTTCTGTAAGGAAAAAAAAAATCATATTCCCAGTTGAAGCACCTATGAGGTGTATGTGTGTTTGTGTGTGGGTAATGAAATGTCCCGATGCTGTTTGGTGGAAGAACTATTCATTGTGTTGTCAAAATGTGTTGCCATGGAGATTAAACCGAATGTGTCAAATTTGTCATCCCTCCAGTCTAGTTCATAAGATGGTAACTCATGTTCACTTACATCATGTCTCTACACAGTTGGTGCATTCACTTTCAAAATTACTATGGTATATCATTTCATTGTATTTTGTTGCCACCATTTCATTGTCGTTGGCAAAATACCACTGTAATAGATACTACAGTAATTTTAATATATGGTAGCATTCTCATATCTCCTTCAGGGAGAAGATGAAATGTGTTAGGTTGCGTACACATGTGATTTGGAAATACGTCCCTGCGTGATCGGTGGTATGTTACATTCGTGACGCAATTCACGCACAAATCTTACATGCATATTTTCATGTGGAGTTTGAATGACCACTGTAAAATACTACGGTATACCACAATGCATTTGGTTTTGTATTTGCATTCACATTACTAACTAATGCACAAAATACTATGGTATTTTGCCATCAATTTGAGTTTGTCTCATGTTTCTATACACTTCAGTCCATAGTGTATCAAGAATCAGTTACAATTTAATCATTTTAAAAGATCAAGAACGGTCACCGTCATTATCTAGTTGCAGGGAGTTCTAAATAACAGGATCCAGGAATTAGATGATTTCTTTCAGTTTCCGTGCTCTTTATTGTTTGTTGTTATTTCAAGCAAAGAATGCAGTGTCAGACATTTGCTGACTGGAGGTGTCTGCAATGTTCAAGAACCAAGTGAATCATATCATAAACTTTTTTGGTTTCTAATCACAAATTCAAGAATTGGCTTGGTA
Source organism: Diadema setosum (assembly GCF_964275005.1). Lineage (NCBI taxonomy): Eukaryota > Metazoa > Echinodermata > Echinoidea > Diadematoida > Diadematidae > Diadema > Diadema setosum. The sequence goes on from NC_092705.1 coordinate 24,784,960, forward strand.
TCATACGAAATATATATATGTTTTACAATTATTCTTTTGTCTAATAACAAATGCAATTCCATGTATAAAGTTTTGATGAAGTTTGGGTGAATATAAAGCAGGTTTGGGTGAATTCAGCAATATTAGTAGAACACATCAGTGAAAGTTTCAGGAAAATTGGACAATTCCTTAAAGGGTGTGTACAGTTCTGATCGCGGTGAGGATTTAGCTTTTAATGTTTTGCGAGATATTCAGAAACCACTCTATAAGATGTCAAAGAGCATGCAATTCTAAGGGGTATCAAAAGTTTATTTGGTGAAAATCGGTTTTGAAATGGCTGAGATATCCAAAAACAAGGTGAAACAAAGAGATCCTAATAAAAGCGTGGCCTGTCGCCTTTTATTATTATCACTCTTTTGGATATCTCAGCCATTTGAAAACCAATTTTCATCAAATAAACATTGAATCCTTCGTAAAATTACATGCTCTTTCATATTTCATAAGAGGTTTTTCATTATCTCACTAAGGAATGTTCAAAACATGAATCCCCACCTCAACCAGTACTGTACAGGCCCTTTAAAATGTTATGAATTTTTAAAAGTTTCAGCTGGATGAGAAGACTACAACAGTTTGTGATGTCCCTGTGGGACAACGATATGAAGAAAATATAAACAGAATTCAACATATTTTCATTTTTCTGGCAAAATGAAAGAACGCTTGACTTACATCTTTCAGAAGGCAGGGGGAACAGTATTACCATTCATGTATCAGTAACAGGTCAAGGGAATGTGCATTTTTCATTAAAATGACATTTTATGGAATTTTCTTTATCCATCCTTCATTGTATGTACATGACATCAGAAACTGCAGTAGTTTTCTCATCCAGCAATAGCTATGTGAATACTTTAGAAATTCATAACTTTTCAAAGGATTATCTGATTGTCCTCAAACTTTCACTGATGTGTTCTACTTATATTACTGCATTCACTCAATCCACACGCATATTTGGGTGAACTTTCCCTTTAAGGGTTACGAGGAGAGTTTGACCAAAAGTAGAATTTCCTCCCGTCCCTTTCGCATATGTCAAGGCTGAGGGTGTGGAGATGGATTTTACTCGAGCAATAACCCTTGCTTTCACTGAGATCGAATTCCGCACATAAAAGATTCACCCCGCCGATCACCTCCTTTAGATCTTACTTCCTGACCACTTGGTGGGTTCAAAAACTCGCCCTTCTTCAAGGACTCGTTTTCTCGAGAAAAGGATCGACTAATCACTCCAAATTAAGTCCTGTTTTACCTTTTAAGCTCTCTTGCCTGAGATCTTTTGCAGACCCATGATTGCTGGAACTTTTCAAGTAATTATCGCGATTATTGAATTAACTTTATCTTGATCCAAAGTGGGAGAGCCCGAGCGGATTTTTGCTCGGCTTGGGATCGGTTTCGCAAAGGGAGATAAAGCTAGGAATCAAATTGGTGTGGAGAGATGCTGATGTGATTCACGGGGTTGGAGATTCTTAAGATCCGTTGGGTGGGTCTTCATCTCCTTCTCTTCTAGATTGGCTAAATTGCTGCACGGTTCTCGAACACGGGAAGTTAATGGCCCCGAAGTTTAGTGATTGCCCAAGTCGTAAGTTCAAGATCCCAACCTTTTAATGCTCAATACTTGGAATAGATGCTCAAGAGACGTTTATTAAAGAAGCACCAGTTCACTGAGCAGCGACGACAGCATCACGAAAATAGTCTGCTCTCTTGAACAAAAGGGCCCCAAGACTTTTAAGAGGGAAACCTTTGAGCACATGCGTATTAAAGGTAGTGAGCTTTATTTACGATCGGTCTCTTTGATCAGCACAGAATGCAAAACAACAAACCATTTTGCATGTTCGAGCTGATCAGGGATTGCCCCCAGCAAAATGATTCCCATACCAATCACCGGATTAGGCTCACATCATTGGGCCATGGGGAAATATGATAAAATGTAATCAGGACGAATTCATAGCACTTCTATCATCATTAGATGGGGCCAGCAGTGCTATTAACTTTTCTAAACCAAAACTACCACTCAGATTGTAGAGTTGATATTTCAAGGTCAGCATGAATTCAGACTGGTGTACAGTCAATTATCAAAGCACTTTTGCACTGTGCACAAAAACTCATGTTGAGTGGTTTCATGTCATTACAGATAAGCAATGAAAATGAACAATATTTATAAAACAAATATCACAATATCTATATCATCTCTGTGTGCTTTAGCCTTGGAAGGGAAATGACAGAAGAAAGAGGACGGAGGGCAGTCATCATATTTATATCATTTAATTATTCAACATGAAAGAATGATTCTTGTTATCACTTTTGTCTTATGCAAAATGTTTATCACACTTAATCATGTAGAACAAAGCAAGCAAAAAAACAAAACAAAACAGAAAGTAGGCAAATGGAAAGTTGATATTCATAGAATATGTTGTGGGATTGTAAACAATACCTGAAAGTAAAACTAAAACAAACATTTCAGTTATATAACTTAGGAAAAATGAGAGGAAATCGTGTTTCAAACATAAAGTAGAACAGAAAATTAAGTGAATTTTATTGAATTGAGAAAAAAATGCAACAGACAGCTTTTGGGGGCAAAGGCATTGAGAGATTATCTTATGGAGAACATAAACTTAGTAAAGAGACTTGCATACTCGGACGGATATCATGGACTACAAATTTCACTTTCGTTGTCATTGTATATGTTATGTCAGGACAATTTGGGCAGGAGAACATATTCTGTAATAAATGCTAGCAATTATTTTTTCATAAAAAAAAAAAATATATATATATATATATATATATATATATATATATATATATATATATATATATATATATATATAGAAATACCAATGCTGTGAGTAGAAGCAGAAATTAAAGGGATAGTATAGTTTTGGTTGAGACCTAATTTCAGGTTTCTAATATTTTTGGGTGAGATAATGAGAAACCGCCTATGAAATATGAAAGAGCATGTAATTCTATGAGGAATTCAACGTTTATTTGATGAAAATTTGTTTTGAAATGGCTGAGATATCCAAAAAAAAGAGCGATTCTAATGAAGTGTGGGACCCACACTTTATTGCGATTGCTGTGTTTTACTGTTTTTAGATGTTTCAGTCATTCCAAACCCGATTTTCATCAAATAAACTTTGAATTCCTCTTAAAATGGTATGCTCTGTACTATATCATAGGTGCTTTCTTGGTATCTCACAAAAAGTTAAAAGCCCAATTCTCATCTCCACCAATACTGTACCATCCCTTTAATGAAGTGGAAACAAATAACTGATGAGTGATGCATGTGAACTATTGGTGAAAAGAATGACATAGTGTCTTTAGATGCATTTTTTATTGAAAATAAAAAAGGAAAAATTATTGAAATACCAATCCTGGTAAGCAGAAATTAATGAAGTGGAAACAAATATTGAATACGAGTCTTGTTCATGGAATTATGGTAATTTCCTATCATCTTTGAATGCAGTCTTTTTAAAAAAAAAAAAAAAAAAGATGTTGGAAACTCAATCTTGGGAAGCAGAAATTAAAAGTGGAAACAAATGTTGATGAGTGATGCAAGTGAACTCCTGGTGCGTGGAATTGCAGTTATCTCTTATCGTCGTTAAGCGCAGTCTTCTTATTGCTGGCCAACAAAGCAAACTGTCTGCGCAAACCAAGCAGGATGTAATATCCACAGCAACAGCCAAGAGGTACTTTATGGGTTGACCTTCAATTTGTGCTCCATGGGTAGCAATACTGCGGGGTTGTTCCTTCCGCTCTGCTGAGCGATCAGCAAATTATTCGAGCATTCGGATGTCTTCTCCTCCAACAAACTTGTCAGTTGAGAAACAGAAGGATGTTAAAGTCTCTTGCGTGAAGTGTGTGACGTTAGTGGCCTTATGTTTGCTTGTGACATCCAGCAGACCTGTTTTGCATGTGAGGCTTGCTTCAATTTCATCATGCTCTGTTTAATAGCAGTGACTGAAATAATGTTTACCAAATTTTAGCTGAAACTTGAACTGCCTGAGCGTCTGGTAATAACATGTAAAAGCAGTCATCAAGTTTTCCTCCTTTTTCCCCTTTTAACCCTATAAAGTCCAAGGGGGGGCACATTGTGCCCCCCTACCATATTTTCGTTTGCCACTCCTACACCCTTCACCAGATTTCAACCAAATTTGGTGACTTTTCCTAAAATCTTATTGCGAACATTTTGATGTATGATTTAGCTATGTCCAATATTGTTGGTTGCCATGGCAACCATAAACTGACAACCATGTTCGTCAGATTTTGCATGATTTTCCGTTCCAAGTTCAGTTAACAATATAATAATGGATGAAATGGGGGTTTTCTTGGCTGTAATTTGCTGAAGGACCAAATTGTGAAGTAATTATGGTTGTGAATTACCCTGAAATGGTCTTCTTTTTATTTCCTTTATTTTTTATATGACATAGGCATCAAACAATAGATATAATAGAAATAATCGAAAATACAGCATTTTCCAAAGACTACCCTTTTATTTTGTGTTATTTTCACACAAGCTTTGCCGGCAATATCATTTGTATATCATATTATCAATCTGCAAACTCAAAATTTCAATATTTTGGAAATATGAAATGTGATGTCAATATTATGTACCCATTCTAAGCAATACATGATAGGTTTCATATATTTATATAATATTGGATGGCCTTGAGATTAATACAAGGAAATATTGGACGAGCTATGCACAAATATTGGACGAGTCGAAGACGAGTCCAATATTTTGCATAGCGAGTCCAATATTTCCTTGTATTAATCGAAAATAGGACATTCAATATCATTATTATTATCCTACAGAGGATTTTAGCAAAGAATGTTTTCACTTTGGCCTACCCTTTCTGTCTCCGACTCCGAGTGCTGTTCCTACTGTGTAGTGATCCTGACATGGGGTATGGTACATGTACACTCTTCAGTGCAAGTTAATCCACTTCAGTCTCTGATAAAACAGTGATCTATGTATCCAAGGTAGCTGTCATGTTACTGTTAGACCGAGATCTAGCTAATTTAGACCAGAATTAGATGTATTTGTATCCGAGATCTGAGAAACAATCCACGTCACATCTACCGTAGATCGTGAAAGATCGAATTAGGCTACTACTACCACAACTAGTCCTACTGTGCTGTATATAACGTACTTGTACACACGTACATACATGTACAGTAACTGTAATATGCATATCGCGCATGCAAATGCAAGCGCAGCGGCGGCGGCTGGCTACATTATATCGCGCGCGGGCTATCTAGCAGTAGCGCTGAGCATGCAGAACTGCAGATCAATCGTCGCCTTGCGCCTGCATGCACAAAAAAATGCAACTTGTTTTCATTAAACCTATATTTAACTTCCTGTCATGAAATTGATATTTTGAAAAATTGTGTGAAAAACAATTTCAACTAATTGATATATGAAATTTGTTTGCATAAACACAGAATTTTAGAAGTAACGATATTCTAGTTAATTCGTGATTGACCAATCACAGACGTTTTTACTTCTTATTTCAGGTCATCTCGTATATATCTCAACCAATCACGGTGCAGTTTATAAAAACTTTGGGGAATCCCCCTCTTGCCGTCCAATATTTTGAATATTTGTCGCCTCGGCAAAAAACATTGGTCGAGTTCAACAAACTTTTTAAGTGGGTTGGAGGTTATGAGGTGCGTCGACAAAATAACACTTGTATTTGGGCTCTAAAAATCCTCTGTATGGATAATAATTCTTCATATTGTAATGAATAGCGCCCCTACATGTTGACCTTGAGAAATTTCAACCATAACAAATAGTGAAAGTTGACTTGCTTTTCCTTTGTGGTAAATATGAAAATGATTGATATAAAATAAAAATATATATACTGGGGATAAAGAAATACAAAGAAAAAACATAATTTTAGCGTATTTCCTATGTATTTCTTTATATTTTGGTAAATAGCGCCCTCAGTGGATGACCTTGGGAAATTTCGAATGTTGGGTCATGTAGAGTGTGAGTTGCTCTACTTATGTGCCAAATATGACGGTCATACATTATATAATAAAGAAGTTATAAAGGGGGAAGGGGTCAAAATAGCTTGGGCTTTATAGGGTTAAAACTTCAGTGCATCATTCAATTACCTACTCAGAGATATTCAATATTCCACATTGTGTGGAAAATGTTGTTTTCTAAGCATAGATTAGGTGATTTGTTATTCATTGTCAGCCTGATGAGATGTAATCATGAAGCTAAGAAATGGTCATGTTTCTATTTCATCCTTTTGGATTTTGTACAACTATGATTTATATAATTAGAACCTCAGCTTGAAGTCATTAGTACCTACCTTCTTTCCTTAAAAAGGTAATATTAAAGTTGTGCATTAAACATTGAATCTGTGGGTCTGTTAAAAAAAAAAAAGAGAATGTCAAAGTCATGTGACCAAGATAACATGTATGGCCAGAAACAAGACAAGATATTCATATTTCATTTTTAAGACATGAATATTGTTGTCTGTGCATATCTTGTGTGAGTGTCATTAAATGATATCAGTATGATTTTGATATTATATATGGAATTTCTAGATGTCATTTCATACTGTATAAACTTCATGATTTGAGATGAAATGATTTTGTCCAAATATTGCAAGTCCAATGATGATTATAAAAATTAGCAACATGAAAGCATTTTGCCTTCTGTAACATTATTTATTCCATGCATATTTTTCATTCAGTTGCTAATAAAAGTTGCTAGTATAAATACAAATACAATCATTTACAAAATTGCCTTGCAAGTCCCCAAAAAGTTTATAAGTTATGCTTGCAAAATATGTGGCATATAAGTATATTTCTGTGCACATTGTCACATTTTTATGCAAGAACACATAGTATATGCAAAGATTTAAAGTCTTTATAATTCACAAATTCCAAGTTACAGACATTCAATTATTGATATAATTATTACTGTGCATATACGTAGGATACACATGCATATATTTGTTGGTATATTTTTCTTCTCTTTCACTTTTTAATATACTGCATCTCTTCTTGTTCTAAGACTGATAAAACTGCTCTCAAATTTGTGTCTACCATTCCAGTGTAAAAATGACAACTTAGCTTTCATGGTATAATTATACTATATTCATGTATGTAAATCTTATACATAATTTTGTATTTTTCTGTTCAGTGATTCGCGGGTTCCTGGTCAGACGCCAGATGAAGCACCAATGGGAGATCGTGGAGAGCCAGCGCAAATACATCGCCAGCTTCCTGTCTGACATTGAACAGAAGGGGGAGACATTGTCCAAAGTGAGTTGATTCAGATTGTTTGCCTGCCTATGTCCGCCTCTCTCTGTCTATCTATTTTTCTCCCTCTATATCTCTCTACATCTCACTATATATCTTTCTACCTCTTACTTTCTCTCTATTTTTCTGCCTCATCTCTCTATATCTCTCTGCGTATCTTTCTAACTCAGACTTTCTATCTATTTCTATCCCTCTATATCTTTCTTTAGTTATCTCTCTATATATCTTTCTACATCTTACTTTCTATCTATTCCTCTCCCTCAATATCTTTCTGTATCTCTCTATGTATCTTTGTACATCTTACTTTCTCTCTTTGTGTTTCTATCTCTCTCCTTATATTTTTTCTACCTCTTTTCTTCTGTTTTATCATATATACATATTTCTGTTTTGTTCCCTCTCTCTCTCTCTCTCTCTCTCTGACTCATAATCTATTTCTCTTACAAACATTACATATACATAAACTCACATTGTATGACTGGGAAATTATGATTGCTGTTGAATTACATATTGGACTTGTCTGCTTATGATAAGATATGTCCAAATATATATCAACATCTTTTCTTCTGTTGCCCTGATTATCATCATGCTTTTTGTACTCTTTTCAGAGGAGATTATTCATTCCTTTTCATTTTCTTCCTCTGTAAATTTCTCTCTGTCTCTGCTCCTCATGCCTACTGTTTTTCTCTCTTTTTAGCATGCTATCCAGGGGTGGATCCAGGAATTTCGTAAAGAGGGGGCGCCTTTACAAAATTAAAGGGGGGCGCATGCACCCCTTCCCCAATTTTTTACAAATTTCTTTTGGTGCACTCCCCCTGGATCCACCACTGCTATCTTTCTTTCTCTCCTATTGCTGTTTTCTATTGAATCATTCATCTTTCTTTTCATCCTTGGATGTCAAAGTGTCTTTGTAGTTTTCTTTCTTTTCTTCTTTCTTTCTTCACTTTCCAACTTCAGATTTTCTTTCTCTCCTCGTCACCCTCTCCCTCTCTCGCTCATGCTGGCTATTTTTCTATCTTTTTAGCATACTTTCTTTCTCTTTCCTGTTGTTATTTTCCATTGACTCATTCACATCTCTCCATCATTCTGTAATGTCAAAGTTTCTATTCATCTCTCCATCAGATTCTCTTCCTCTCCCTATCTCTCTTTCTCTCTTTTCTCCTCTTCTCTCTGCCCTTATTCTTTCTCTCAGGCTTTCATATTTTTTTTCTCCATCTTTCCAGTTTCTCTGTCCTTGCTATTCATTCTTTCCTTTCTTTCCCCTTTCTTTCCCCCATGTTCTTTTCCATGTCCTGCTGTAACCCTGACATTGTTTGCTCATGATACTGTCATCACTCCCAAACATTTTTTTTCTTCTTTTTTTGTTTTTACTTCAAAATGTCAGGCCATATTCGAGGAAGGCTAATTCAGGGCACATTTCCTCCTCCCCCTGCTGCTCGCACAATTGAGGGCGACATTTCTCTATCAAAACAGGACCATGATGCATTGCTACCGACTGAATGAGAGTCTCTGCACCGTCACGCAATATGCCACATTGTGTTAGTTTCTCTTTCTTATTAACCCACGGAGTGCCAGAAACCATGTTTCTGTATAGTTTGGTGCTGTTTCTTTTATCATGATTTTTATCATTCAGTGGTATTTTATGAGGTAGCATGAAAACTTGTTTATTTTCACAATTCACCCCTTGTTTGGTCATGTAGTATTGTTGTGTTTTTTTTTGCAAAATTATCAAAAAAAAAACAACCTTAATACCTAGATTTAAAACGGATCCTGATATTGGCATCAGACTTTTTGGGAATATTAAAAGGTAGATGTTCCCGGCTCAGCTTGACACTTTTTTTGTATTTCTAATGATATTGTGCTGATATAATGCTTTAACCAGTTCCATGTAATTTTTGTTCAAAATAGGAAACACGGTAAAAAAGGAAGTTTTTGGTGTGAGAGATGAGAATATACCTTAGATCCATCATCGTCATTCTGTCAGAACTTTCAGACTTTCTTTGTCTGTGAAATCAGGACTTTAAGATATACTGGGTTTTTTTTTTAATAAGGCTTTTGTTATAATGACAATCTCTCTTGCTAAAGCAAATATGATAAACTGTAGCTATCCCTGGTCCATTTGTTTTCAGGACAACTGAAATGAAAGTTTTCCACAGTTGACTTTTGATTATATACATTTAACATGGCGGCTTGTCATGTAGCTAGCTTGCAATTAACCCGTTTAAGACAAGTCCCAAGTATACTCGGGCAAGTGTCTATGGGAAATGCATGTTGTATCAAAATCAGTCCGTCCTCAGTGAGCTAAGGTTATCCATTAAGAGTAGTACAGCTAAAAGAAAGGAGAGAATACCACTTAAAAACAAAGTCATTCTTTTACCAAGACAATTTTGCTTTCAGTGTAAAAGCTTCCAGGAGCAATTTATTAAGAGTAGCCACTTGGTGTTAGCCTTGAAAACAACAACAACCATGGCCTAATTTTTCATTAGGGCCCTCTGGAAGAGCAGTAATTATACACTGACGAGGCTACCCTGGGTAAATAAGACCATGTTGATATCACATATTGCTATTTTTTAGCAAAAATCACAAGAAAGTCTCCAGATGCAAAGTGACAAACAGGAAACTAGGAAACAAGGAAGAAACAGCAACTCAGTTTGCAAGAATGATTGTAGACAATGCAGAGCGCCTTTACACTTTAATTTCAAGTGTGCTCGTCTTGAGATATGAGCCATATTTCAGTTTCATTTGACAATGAGAACATTGGAAACATGATACTCCCGTGTTGACAACGCTACATTCATCCGTATGCATGTTTAGTCCTCACTTGAGAATGACTAGTCTCATAGCTGGAGCTTTCAGACCTCTGATTCAGTGATCGCATCTTTTTTAATTGATTTTTTCTTTTCTTTTCTTTTGCTCCGCGGGAGTATTAAAGTTGTAGTGTACTTGTATGCTGTGGCTGAAATTATACAAGTGTGATAGGAAATTCCAATCAGCTTCAAGGAATACCAGCTCTTCTGCCCCCAAATTTCAATTCATATAAAGTTATGTATGATATTACAAAACATTCTTTTGCTATTACATGTGATTTATTCATGCTTTTTCAGCCACAAAGGAAACATCATTGTGGCAAAGATGCTTTTGTTGACATCTAGGAAGTTTCTAGTGCGTAGGTTGCATTTTTTTGTGTGTGAAATACTAAGTTACTTGAGCAATATCTAGGCCAGATGCCCAGAAATTATAGTAACACAGTCTGAACTTGGAAAGACTACCACTTTGCTGGTACTCACAACCAGTCGCATCCATTGTCAGGTTGCTTTCTGTGATTCTGGTTCTCTGAGCTTGACTGCAAAATCATATTTCAAAGCCAGTGGTCTCTGTTGTGGAAGCATTTGCTAGCAGCTTGGAGCCCTTCTGAACTTGTGGATGATTTCTTGGACTAGGACAAGGACCTGCAGTCTTGTAATAGACCTAGGTCAGCAGCAGCAGCAGCAGCATTCAGGGAAATGACAGAGTGAAGATCTTGTCTTTGCAGAAACTGATCTGCTTTCGCTACCAGGTAACTGGATGAAACGAGGAGATCGGTCAGGTATTCTTTGGTTTTGATTCCAAATACCATGACATCATGCAATTCCCTCATCCCACAGACCACAAAGATACTGTTGGCAGGGAAACAAGAATTGGATAAAAGATGAGCTTTACTTTTGCATTCAAGCATAAATTGGAATTATTTGTTACTAGTCGGCCTTGTAAACTGATACAAGTTTTCAAATATTTCACTTTACTCTTGTGTGTGGACAGGGGAAAAATTTTATAGGAAGTGAAATTCATCACATAGCATCTCTTAGCAGTGCCTTGTATACTCAACTCATTGATTGTTGGAAGGGTTTCAAAAAACTTTTCTCCCTGCAAAGTTCAGATTATGACTCATGTAGGAACTGTAGGACAAGATATATTGATGTCTAGACAGGTGTCCTAATGTAAGGATAGATATATTTTTTTTTTCTGTGAATGCCTGGAAGATACCATTAACATCTGATTGTAACAAAAGTCAGTAGTGGATGTTCTGCCCATGTTAAATGAGATTCGAATCTGAAGTTTGATGCATCATGCTATTCTCGATCTTTTATAGAGCTCACAAAAAGTTGCTTTTCATCTTAATAATGAAGTGTGATTCATAATCATTGGGTTTAACTGAAAGCAACAACTTAAAGTTTGACTGAATCAGCTCCAGAAGGTACGAGGTCATCATCGAGGAGTTTGTAAGACGAGACTAGCTTGCGGCTTGGGCGAGCCCATCAAACAAAGTGACACTTCACTGATTGGCCTGACATATTTTGAACCGCTCCAAACGAGGTTCACACCCTCTTCATGATGAGCCATATGGGACTCATTGTCCTACTCATCAGCCTCATCCATTTATCTGTCACCTAGCAACCACTATCACATGAATCACCCCGTCCACCAGTCACGGCGGAGGGTACGAGATCTCTCGCCCCTCCACCGCCCTGATCACCTCTCCATTAACTCCCCCCCCCCCCCACCCCTTTTTCAAGTGCACTCTGGCCACAATCGTCGGGAGCTCCGCAGACGCGGTGCTTCCTGTCGGCGGGAAATACGCAATTTGTTCCCCCCGCTGAGTCGTGCCATCTCGTCGTTGTCTTCCACTCCGGTTGATATACCTCTCTCGCAGATTTGTGTGTTAATAGAGGAGACCCATATGTATCTTTATTGCGGACTAACCCACCTGGGAACCAAGGGAACTTCATTTTCGTCGGAGGTTAAGGGAATTTAGAAAGGACCCTGCTTCTAGAGATACCACTATCTATCAGTTTGCGGCTGGTGTTATCTCCAGCCACGATCTGCGAGGACAGCTCCATTCTCGAGAACGGCATACAGATCACACAAGTGTGTACGTGTGCGCCGAAGGATCGTCATACCGATGCAGGCAATTAGTGCGTTCAGACACCCTCAGGTAGGCAGAGTGTGATCAGTACAGAATGTAGACTCCCACCCGTGGTTGTTTTCAATGTCTCTCTCCGTGGTGGCCGTATGGTTTAATTAGATGGTGCTGAGCATTCACTGTCACACTGTATTGAGTCCTCATTGCACTGCTTTCATCAGAGTTACCTTGATGGCGGCATAGCGAGAAAACAGCACTAGTTTGTCAGTACCCTCTCATTTTCAAGCATAAGGCAAGAGATAATTGCGCAGCGATATCAGACAAATGTTTGAGAGTCCAAATTGTATATTAACCTGTTCCCTAGAAAATTTTCATTTTCCCATAAACTTTTTACAGGCCCAACTACGTTCTTGTATGCCTTGGATTAAATTACCAGCACTCACAACCCTATCTCTTAGTTTGACGAAATTTGTTTCTGTATGTGCATGTGAATTCCCTGTCCTCGTAGAGCCCATCTCGACAGACAAGTGTGCCAACTTCTATTCAAAGACACACACTTTTGAGATTTCCTATTTGTATATTCATTCATGTCCATAAACACTTCCCACTACTGCTACATGTAGCTGTGCTGATAATCCACAGAGCATTCACTTCCTGAGTAGATTATAGATAGCTGCCAGACATTGATCATGTGAGTTAAGGGGTAAACATGGAGGGGAAAATATATAACATGGATTTTTTTTTAAAGGCTGTACAAGTAAATTTGGCACATGGAGGCAAGGCTGTTACCTTGCTGTAGCAGTGTTCTTTTGTCTTTGCCAAGTTGCCTCTATTATTAGTGTGCAGTGCATTGTGGGACATTGAATCATCCGTCCAAAACACACAAAGTGAAGGGTTAAAGGTAAATAATTAATAGTTCGTTGGTAAGGATAGCTAGAGCAAGATCATTCATCACATAACATTCGACCTACCCACGGCTGAATAGGGAGGGCTCTCAGAAATAAAAGTTGTTACCCCAAACTATAACTTATTTTACACTTTTGATCTCAAAATTAATACTCCAAAACAATTCATTATTCTGGAAAATTGTGTCAGCTAGACATAGACTCTTTTATTGCAAGCAAATTTCAAATGGTGGGAAATGAATTTGGAGCCCTTCTGAGCACTATGTTTCGGCTTTTTAATCCATTGGGGGACTTATATGCAGGCTGATTTTGCTGCAACATGCATTTCCCATAAACACCTATGGTACTCAGTATACTCGGGACTGGTGTCAGGACTGGTCTTTAATGGGTTAACATTCACACCCCAGACAATGGCTGTTCTATGTGCAAACTCAAATTAGTTGCCACTACCAAAATGGCCTATTTAATCACTGATGCGATGCCACGTTTAGACATTGATTGAATCATCCATTCAGCGTGAAGGGTAGGGAGTTAATATTCCCAGATCAAGCAATATACTGTTTATCTTCGCAGATCATCAGATGTTACCAATGTTAACCCGTTGAGGACGGACTGATTTTGCTACGACACGCATTTCCCATAGACCCCTGCCCGAGTATACTCGGGACTCGTCCTCAACGGGTTAACAAGACCTATGTTAACACTGGTACACAATGTATTATGGGACAGTAAATTGCTTGGTCTGTTTAGTGTACAAAGTATCATTAAAGAAGGGTTTAAAGGGATTGTATAGTTTTGGTTGAGACCTAATTTCAGCTTTCTAACATTTTTTGGAGAGATAATGAGAAACCTCTTATGAAATATGAAAGAGCATGTAATTATATGAGGAATTCACTTCAATTTATTTGATGAAAATTGGTTTTGAAATGGCTGAGATATCCCCCCCAAAAAGAGCAATTCTAATAAAGTGTGGGACCCACACTTTATTACGATCACTTTGTTTTTGGATTTTTCAGTCATTCCAAACCCATCTTTCATCAAATAAATTTTGAATTCCTCTTAAAAATGGTATGCTCTGTACTATATCATAAGTGTTTTCTTGGTATCTCGCAAAAAGTTAAAAGCCCAATTCTCATCTCCACCAATACTGCACCATCCCTTTAAAGAGCAGGTATGGGGAGGGGGGTAGTCCACCTTTTTGGGATAATCACCTGCTGAATATACTGTATCACAGGTCAGTTACCCTTTTTTTTTCTTTCCAAGAGTCAAATACAGGTCACACCAGATCCTCATGATTATTTTTGTTACACCACCAAGTTATTTTTGTCTCTCGTAGCCGGGGCAAGGAAATTATCAGTCCCTCTTCTTACCTCTATTTGAATGAGATCTTCCATGCTGTCTGTGATTCATGAATTCTGTTTTACTGCTGCAGAGAAAACTCTGGGTAGATCTCAAAATATCCTGCAAGGAGAGTGCCATTGCCTCATCTCTGAGAGCCCAACCAGGATTCTTGAAGTTTGCATTACAAATATCCAGCAGACAGTGTCAGACCTACAATTTGTTGATTCATTTTTTTTTCCCCTTTGGTTTGTGCCAGTGTGTGTGAAAATCTTTGGTTATGCTCATGTGCACACTTGTCAAATTAGCAATTAGAAAAATATAGTAAAGTTCTTCTGTTTCACAGTGCATGATAACACTATATTCAGAATTGATTCTGTTAATACTACATGTACTTCCCTTTCCATTCCTCTAAAATGGAACATTGATGGCAGTTAATATCAGACAGTGCTTGTCAAACATAAATTCCCAAAGGTCTGTCAGAAAAAGATTCCTTCCCAATGATGATGTAATGGAGAAAACTTGAGAAATGTGGAATTTGATATAAACCTTTCACAGCAAACAGTTAACTGATATTTAATACCATATTCCAACTTGGGGGGGGGGGGTGGGGCTTCTACAACAGTAATGATATTGCTGCACTCCATCACAGCGAGTACTTGATTCGTGGAAAATACATTAGGGAAGCCCCTGGGAAGTATGGAGACGTGTGAGATGATGCGAAAACTCTGCAATTTTAGAAGATGGTTTTATGGAAAATATACATGAATAGAAAGTCAAACTTATGCAACTGTCAATGCAGCATAATTAAGTATGAGCTTCTCAGTCATTTGGGATAATTGTGATCTTCCCCACAGGATTTCTTGGATAACTACATTAAGAACTGTAAATCTTGAACTGCCACCCTTTTCATACGCTCCTTTGTTAGAACCAATTATCTACGACTTTTACAATGTAAGTGAACTAGGGGGAATGCTGTCTGCCCCGTAAGTTTGCAAATTGGTGTGGAGCATAAACATTTCCTCCTATTTAATTTGGCAATGTAACAGGAGCCACACAGAATATCATGTTGCTGGGAGCATAATTTGGCAAAGCCCTAGTACGGAGAATCATAACGCTCGGGGAAGAATCACGATTCTGTTTCGTCTCTCTCGACGACGTTGCAAATGGATTGTCTTCAATGCTCGAGGGACAGAATCTCCTTTGGCCTGAATCGGATCTCTTTAATCTTGGCAGTATTTCATCCTGTCACCTCAGTTTAGGTCCAAATAGTTCTGAGTAATGTCGGAGCAAGAATTCTGTTTCTTTTTTCCCCTCTATCTCTGCAGAGGGGATCAGTGGGCATGTTCACATATAACTAGATTACCTGGAATTGTCATTGTGGAGAAGGATGCTAATTTAGTCCTGACACTCCTCATCTTGCATGATCATGAATGATAATATCAAAGCATCATACTACATAGAAATTCATGTCAATCATGATTATGTCCACATTTCTTGTATGTGTGCTGACATAATTTGCTGAATAGTATACTGTTTATGGCGTACATTTAGTAATATTTTTAGTTTTGCGAATTTTGCGAGTCGGATGCTATTCACGAATTCAAAAACACATGAAAATATTAACTCTGATCCCAACATTAACTTGACGTGCTCACACACATTTTTCTGTTCAGTAGTTAATTCCACGATCATGACTTTAACCACTCACAAAATTGTCTTTAGGTCCTATTTAGTGGGAAATTAGACTCTAACTATATGGCATATACAGGAGTACATCTTTTTTCATTGTATTTATTATGTAGGCCTATATGATACGTATGTTCCATCTGATATATACTTCTATAATAGTCATTGATATCTAATCCTTCCTGTGAAGAATTGGTAGTGTGAACACCCATGTAGATGACATTTATTTCCATATGCAAAATTGTTGGGATAAATTTTTTTGTGTGAAATGTCTTGTGTGTGTGTGTGTGTATGTGTGTGTAAAAGAGGTAAAATTGTTTACTTGCAGCCGCTGCTGTCCCGCTTGCGTCAGCGATGGAGAGGGACGTCGAGACGAAGATCGCAACCCTTGTGGCTGCGGAACCGGTTCCTTCTCTCATTGTTCCTCCCCCAGCCCCTCTGGGGAGGATTTAGGGATCTAAATCTGGCATCTCCTCATCCCTTAGAGACAGACACAGATAGTTCACTGCTTGTAGGCAATCCCTGGCAGTGAGCTATATTTTCTCTATCTCGTTTGGCAACCCATACTCATCTCCGCAGCGAGGAACGTCAACAGACAAAGCACCCCCCCCCCCTACAGTCCATTATGTGTGTGGTATAAATACGGTGCATGTGAGATATACTACATTTGCTGTAACATTAAAATGGCATCACCCACACAGACGAGCTTTCCTCTGACCTTGAGTCAGAATACACTGCTCATCTGTTTTGCATTTTTCTCACATCGGGCAGGTACTCTAAAAGCCTGCAGTATGATATGGCAACCAAAAAAACCTCTCTCCATAAAAGTTCCTATAAAAGTCATCATTCATTTTGGTTTTGTCTCTGAAAGTATCACTTTATTTCATTTTTCACAATTTGTTAACATCTAATGCTGATTATATCTTTTCTCAAGATTAAACACAATGAGTCAGTTATTGGAAACATTCTATTGCAAACAGTTCAGAAGAATGTGTTAGGGATTCGACCAACAACCCAAAGGCTGAATAAAACAGGATGCTGGATTTATTTCCATAAATACTTCAAATGTACATTTTAGTTTTCATCATTGCTTATATTGTAACTAAATACAAGAGAGTCTTCATGGAAATTGATACAATATATCTAGCCATAGCAGCTCAGTGTCCATTGCGCAGAGTGAAATGCATGCAGTTTCTTAGCTGCATACTTTTCAATATTACTGCTAGGTCAGGATGAGATCATCTCATACCATTTGCATTCTACATACCCACTATTGAAAGGGAAGGGGGTTTCAGGAATAAAAGTTCGGTACACCAACTTTTATTATTTCATACATTTGATCTCAAAATACTCCAAAACAACTCATTATCGTGGCATATTGTAGCAGCCAGACAAGCTTCGTGATTTTGAGACTTTCTGGGAACTATGTTTGAGCTTTGATGGCATAGAAACATAATAATTGTTAAGAGGCACTCAAACATATTTCGCTCTTACTTTCCAACAGAAATGGAATCTTATCACAAGTATTTCCTTATCCAGCCTGTAGTCCATAGATTCTCTGTAATCCAGTGGTCAAGCAACAAAATCCCATTATTCCATCTCGCCAGATCAGATTTCTGGCTGGAAATATGAGATTTTTGCATGGCTAGCAGATGGTATTAAGCATCTGTTCAATGGGACTACTTTCTATTGTCCTAATTCTTTACAGAATTTCATACTGATGAGGTCATAAATCATCACAGATTTGTATTCTGTGCTGCAGTGAGTGAATGATGAAGAGTTTTGTGGAAATGATATTTAGAGCAGATAGGGTAACATCCCCAGTATTCGGTCACTTAAGCTTTTTTGCAATATTTTTCAAACTAAAATAATACATACATACATCATATCTACAGCAATGTATGTGAAATATATCAAATTTCTGTAATCTCAACTTTCATTTTGTTCAATATCTCACAGAATTGCGCAAAATCCCGAAATATTTCACCTTGAAAATTCCCCAGTATACGGTCACCGGCTCCAGTATTCGGTCACGCGATGTGCGCGTTCAAAGTCAATGCGTGTTCAAAGCAGCTGAAAAATGCGCGCGCGCGCTACCTTGTTGGCGCAAAATTGCATCGGGGACATTGCGGCGACCGTTGGTGACCGAATACTGGGGCCTCGGCACTTGCATTCAACCCTTGTACGTTGGGACACTGTATCGGCACGTACGGAAATTTTGTTTTTCTTTTGCGTTGTTGAGGATACCATTACACTCCAAGCTTGCGATAGGCGAAAAATCCCGCGAGAGAACGGCGTATTTCTCGATTTTTAGCTCTTTTCCGGCGACCCGTACTCTTAAAACTGGGCCTTATCCGCGCGCGCTTTTGGAAAGTAGCGCCGATTCTGCACTTTTGACGGTAAAATTTGGGATTTTGAATGGATTTTTGGAGGGGGCTAAGGGAGTTTCCTGTTGTGAATGAGTGTGCAAGTATGTGAATTAATGTGATTTGCGTGTGTTTGTGACAGTTGAACTTACTGGCTGGTGACTAGTGATAAGTGACCGAATACCGGGGGCTGACCGAATACTGGTGCCCTTACCCTATGCAGTATGCTTTGACTTGGAAATGACATGTTTTTGAGTTGTCAGTTCTTTGGTACACATATTCAGTCCCCTGTACTTATTAAGATGTAAGAAAATCACCATCTCACATAGATTGTGGATTCTTATGAGCTATGAAGGATGAACAAAATGTTGATGGCCTGAGCAGATTCCAGTTAATTTTGTAATTTCGTCTGCACTGCACATTTGTACAGCAGTATTCATTGTATGGAGTAATTGTTAGCACATTAATCAGATGTTATCAGCAGGACCCTAACTTCAGTCAAACCAATCGCTAATGAAAACCTTATGTGCCACACCCACATCAATATTATTAAAAATAACATTGTTTTAACAGCGTAATGGGTTATTTCAGCTTTGCACCATGAGAAAAGAAAAATAGTACAAGCTTTGTTACATCCTTCAATTTGCCCATTTTATCCTCTTCTTTTAGAATAAAAGGAACCATAATGATAAAAATAAATACTTTGAAATTGAAAAATGTGGAGTTTTCATACTTTCGTATCTCTCTGCTATGCATGCAGTACCAAGAAAAAAAAATGGAATGGACATTTGGAATGTTTAGCCTGCTTATTTCTCATTTGCCAAAAAAGCAAGAGCTAGGTAAAACGATTTTATGAGGACTGGTGTACCATTTTCAGTCTTGTTTAATTTCTGCACCATTTGCAGTCTATTCCTGTGGCCCAGCTAGCCATTCAAATCCAGTAGGAATGATTGTCAACAGTTCCTCGAGTCGTTTGTTCACCGGAACGGTTTCCATATTTCCTGCCAGTTTGACCCCCCGAGCTCTCCGCACTTCCTACGGGCGAGAACCACCACTCTTCAAGCATTTTTTCCCTTTTCTCTCTCTTTTAAGAGAGAAAGGACCACACTCTCGACTTTTACAATCCTTGATTGGGTTTCCTGATGGGAAGAGGAAAACCACTTCCTGCATCAGTCCAACTTGGTGCTCATCCCCACACCGTGTGTTCACATGGTGGTAAACTCTCGCTCGATCGCACAGCAGACGGGGCGCTTTTGTTCTGTTCTGACCCAACCTTGACCTACAGGAGGGTGCAACGCTGCGCCCAAGTCTCGGGCAGGAGGATCAAACCTCGTAGCCACGGTCTCCCAGTTGACAATTAGTGGAGTTCTAACAGCCTGGAAGCATTTTACTTCTGACAGTTTGGAGATACATATTATCTAGCTTGTTCATCAGGTGTCTTGCTACGAAACTTGGGCATCACACACGAAGAGAGCTCAGTTGCGGAGTTCGGAAGCTATTATTTACTGGTTTCTCTCATTCACCGCCCAGATTTCATTTCCATCTTGCCTATGTGCAATTGAGGTAGTAATCCTAACGAACTAAGCTCCTTTCGCAGCTGGTTTACTGCAGAGTTGTGAGCGATTTATAAGTGGTGAGTTCTAACCTTTGTTGTAACTTCTTGGTATGGTACTCATGTTAGATTGATTTTTTATTAATCTGTGCCTTCAAATTGCCTTCGAACTTCATATGAAGCCCGGTGACATTTGATACCAAAGTGAGTTGGAAAGGAAACAGAGGTACCAGATAACCAGGTAAAGATTGTACATTAGGAATAAAGCTGAATGTTGTGATTCAAGGTACTTCCTGAAATATCAATCCGTGCAACAAGACACTCTGTGGAAGATTTGCAGAGAAGAGCTACAACCATTAATTGCCTGAAAGTATACATTTTAGAGAATAATATACATACGACTCTCTTTGATCAAGCCATATTCTAGCTTGTAATCTGACCCCCAAAACAAACAAACTCATACACGAATTTAACTTTAGCATAGTATCTCTTATATTTGTTATTTGTAGTGAAGCATTTCAGTGCAGTATGGCATTTCATGTGTGAATATAATATATCGTCGGTTGAGAATGATAAGGGCGTTAAGTTGCCACTAAACCCATAGTGTTCAAGACAACTTAACGCCCTTCTCATTCTCAGCAGACGATATGTCCTATATATTCATAGACTTGTATGCATGTGTATACATATACATGCACATTGAGTATTGATGTTATATTCTGGAAATAAATATACACTATACATGCGTATTTGTTGATATATAATGCACATACACATTAGGATTTACACTACAGTGGGTATACAAAACTGTATATGTATCATTCTGTATTGTGTACATAATAAGCACCTGCTATTCACATCACCTGTTCGGCATTGTCCTCCATTTCATATACCAGTACACATAAATATCAGAATACAGGATAAATTGTGCTGGTATCTGCCATAGTGTTCAATCCCCACAAGGACAGATAGTTACGGGTGTATTAAAATGGTGCAATATTGAGCCAAGTGGCGTTCGTGGTGAGTTGTACATCCAGGCATATCAATGTATCACAGCGGTGAGTGACTTATGGCGTATACTTTCTGAATACATAAGTGCAAGAGAGGTCATGCTTTTATGATTTATACTTCTTTAAAATGTTTAGTTTGTTTAAAATTTTGCATTGTATTGTAATATTCTCTGAACTTTATTTGATTGTTCCATTGTTGAAAATCCATGATAATTTGAATTGATGCTGGATATCTCTTATAAACTGTGTAGAAATTCCAGTGGGCTTAGGGAGTGCATACCATCGCAGTGTAGACAGTGTGTTTAATACCCACAACTTTCCTCAGAATGAGTCACACTGGGAGGGAAAAAAAAAAGCAGTTAGTTACCATGGCAACCTCATGGTGGCATCATGAGAACTCATGTGTGCGGATATTTCATGTTATGTGCGCCAAGCCGCATTTCAGACACGAAGGGTATGATCCCCAGAATACCTGGTACCCACGAGTTTTCGAATGTGACATTGGAGATGGCGGGTCGGCTGTTTTTAGTCACATGTCTATTTTAAGCTTGATCTTGTGGTCTCAGTGAGTGCAGTGAAGCTCCCCTTATGTTGTACACAACAGTTTGTAGGGGTTGTTGTTGCTGTTGTGTTTTGCTGTAAACTCGTACAAACTTTTATGAAACTTTTTCTTCATTAAGACTCTCCAATGAAAAGTAGAATTTCCATTGAATCAGAATTTGATAATAAATATTAGCCGAGCATGTGATATTTCCTGACCAATGCTAGCCTCTCGTTACCAGGATTTTTCAAAAATTTCCTTAACTTTTATTGGCTGGTCTTGTAAATCTCAGTTGCTAACTCACAAAATCACAAATCGTATGTTTTGTTTTTGTTTTCCCGTATTGCTGTTTCAATTGTGTTTACCTAAGCCTTCTTAAATGTTCACTCCAAGTACATTCCTTATCCTGATTTAGAAGCTACATATTGCTCATTCACTCTAAAACTTTTTTTTAATGCAGATATTGTCAGAGATTAAGTTAACAGTAAGATTCCTGTATTCCTCGCTGTACTTCACATGGTCTGGCTATGATTTGTTTAGTCCCTTTGGAATAACGTGTAAAAAGATGTTAATTCTGGTTTCCCATAAACTCAAGATGTGTCATGTAATGAATCTCTCATGAAAACAAGGCGAAAAAGAGAGTACATTCATCCCAGAGAAGCTTACTAACGTGTATTTCCGTAAGCGAACACATATATGTGCCTGGAGGAAACTATGAGCTTGGCTGACGTAATGCATGTTGTCATGGTAACCAGCTCAACGTCTCTTTCCCATGTGATTGTCACATTTTCTGGGACTTCAAAAAAAGAGTAAAAATATACTTGCCACATCAGACTGAAGAAAGAGAATCTGATCACATCCTGGAAAACACATTAATCAGCAGCAACATTTTACATAATCTTGACATATCCACCGTGCTTTATCAACTCACGTCCGGTGTAGAATTAAGGTTTCCAAAAAACATTCAGGGAGTTTTGGGCAGTTGATAAACGCAAAGCTGTTTTGACTATGGGGTGAGAAATGCGTTTCTGAAATGCCGAAAAAAGTGCAACCGCAAATGCGTTTGAGCCAGAAACGCGTTTCTGTGGAGAGTTCATAAAGGCAAAGTCATTTTGAAATATGTGTATAGTTCCGACCTGCCATACACACTGAGACACTCCTTTATGTATCCTTTGATTTAAGTAGTCTGTGTTTATATGTTTCTCTCTTTGTAGTAGTTGTTAGACTGTTTGGTGATTCTTATGGAAGATGCAATTTTCATGTTTCTGTCAGTGTGACCGATGATGCACTTTGGATTAATATCATTGATGTATTAATCA
The DNA here is from genome assembly GCF_964275005.1 of Diadema setosum. Taxonomy (NCBI): domain Eukaryota; kingdom Metazoa; phylum Echinodermata; class Echinoidea; order Diadematoida; family Diadematidae; genus Diadema; species Diadema setosum. Next base: position 24,807,879 of record NC_092705.1, read on the forward strand.
ACGGCAATTTGCCAGCTACAGTTTATCCATCCGTACAAAGTTTTCTGCTCAAACTTCTCACGCAACCTACTCCACGTACAACCTCAGATGTGAAACACCGTCAGCTGAGCCGCAATCACGGATTAAGATGCCAGACCAGGGATTATCTGGAGGGTGTGACATTTGAGTAAATCCCCTCCTAGGATCTTTCTCATCGCGGCTTTTGAGGAAATTCACAAAAAGGCAGATGCTATCTTCTCCTTTATGAAACCTGAAGCAGAGGTAAACCTCACCTAATTGGAGTCTGCTATGGCCAGGCAAACTTTTCCTTTGTCGCCACTTTGGCAGGATAGAGATATTTGATGTTGGTGCATATCTTGTCTTGAAGGAACTCCCAATTGTAAAGAGCATGCTGCTTGGGTCAAACCACAATAATGTGTCACACGATCCTCAACTTTGGAGAGAGAATGTATTGCTTTGAGATTAAGGCTCAACAAGTAAAAGGATATGATGGGAAATTAATGCTTAGATCATCTCATAACAGAGAGTATGCTTTGTTGTTGCTGTTTTCTTCATTCACAAGGAATAGCAAATTGATTTAAATTCTTGGGAGAGTATGAGTGTGCAATTTCAGTGGCAATGACTTTATGATTACCATGTGAGAGGTCTGAAAACTATCAAGCATTTAGATCATTTATCAGTTTTGCTGAGAGAACTCTGTCATATTTAGTTCCTCTGTTGGGTAGTTACTAGAAGCTAAATTGAGTCATTTGTAATTGTATCAATGTCCTATTGATTGTGATACTGTGATGAGCATGCAGTTTAATCTTAAGATGAAATTCAGTCACAATTGGTTTTTTTTCTAATTTCATCAGCAACTGTTCGTGCCAATGTATCATTAAATCTCGTGTTTATCTGTTACTTGAGGTAATTTAGTTTCAGATGCCTTCATATGATAAATCATTAGCTCAACGTTGTGCACATCCTAGAGTAATTAAGCAAGTCCCCTATCTCCTGTTGGTTAACACTCCCATGTACCACTGGGACATTTCAGTCATTAGTTATCCAAATTGGACTCAAAAAGGTTGAGCACTAATTTGAGGGCTTCCCATCAAGATTTCTTGGCAAAAATCAAGCCATGAATCTGGACATGTCCATGAATTGCCTGCCTTTGGCATAATTACAGAATATTTGGCCAGCCTTGATTGGCCACATGGTCACAACTCCTCAGTAGAGGAGGTCAGTCGTTGACATGGGGAAGGGAAGTAGAGTTATTGAGACATCCTCCTGTTTTCACAGAGCTGTGATCGAGAGTCAAACGAGTATTCACCTTCCCCTAAATGTCCCAACATCCAGCCCCCCTACCACTCCTGACTGTACTTCTCTTGGACATATTATATTATTGCGTGGAGCATTGTCCCCGAGCTATTTTGCGAGCTCTTGACGTAATAGTCTGGGGCAGGGGGGAATCTGACAGTGCGACCAAATTCAATCCCAGCGGCAGTTTCCTGCTCCCTCAGCTCCCGAAAATTTTGTCCAGTGTCGGCACGCTCCAGGAAGACCGACGAATACACTGGAGATAGTGCCCAGTCATAACAGGCAGAGAACCTGACAGTGGAGTGAAGATAAAGCTCCCGTTGCTGCGCATCTCTTCCGTAGGCATCTCGTTTTCATCCTTCATCTTGCTGTTCAAACTGATAAGGGTATCGGAACCCCGCATAGGCTGTTCAGCCCCTGTGACGCAGGACGTGAAACCTGTCCACTGCTCTGTACTCACTCAGTCGACTGCTCCACGGAGCTTGTTGTCACTCAAAGTCCCTCCTCGGGTATCTTTCTCGCAAGGGAGAGCCGTCATTCAACCAAGGAGGTATCCCATCATCACTTGCTGCCTTGAGGCGTACCGAGCCCTCGCAGCTGCTTAAACTGCTCTCTCGCTGCCTGCTCTGATTGCACCGGATGACTTTCTCAATGCTGCGTTACCGAATGAAATAATTTATCGTCCAAGGCCTGCCGTGACACCGGAATCTTTTGATATACACCAGAAGCAAGACTTTCCTAGCAGCGAGACTTCAAGAAACGATATCGGGGTACAATCTGCTCAATTCTTCATTAAGATGTCAAGGAGTTTACACACATTCAACGAATTGTGCGGTGTTTGCTGGAATACTACTCTCCTGTAACTGGAATGATTTTGTTGCATTCTTAAGTGTATATTGTCCTGTCATTTGGAGAACTTGATTAAAAGGATTTAAGACTGCTTATTTTTATTACAGAGATATTCTCTACCACATGTGTCTCATTAGAAAATATCTAATTAATTTTAGGAGTGCCATCGATGGAAGATAATTTGTCTTTGGATTAAGTCAATATGCTGTGACTGTACTATGACTGAAGTGGATGCATATGTAACTTTGGATTCAGTTGATGAAATTGAATAGGCTGCCATCGACTCTGCACTGAGCGACCTGCTACAATCATTATGAAGAGCTTAGCCATATGCAGGACTTGTGATGGATGTTTCATTTAACTCCCCAGATCTCCCTGGATCTTCTTGAAAGATACTGTGCTTATGGTGTCAGTAATTTCGAGCTGCGTTGCTTTGTGTAGCAGGTGCCATGTATTGTACCCCTCTACCAGCCCCGCCTCTTGGACCCCATGGATACACCCCTGGCTATCCCAATAGACCCTACTACCAGGACTTTCTCCATCCACAGCCACAGGCGTACCACCAGCACAATTATGGTCAACCATTTGGCTACGCCCCTGTCGGGCCATTGTATGGGGTGTCAGCCCCACCCGCACCCCTTCCCCAGCTTTCGTCGCCTTCCTCGCACTACTGCAACCATGCCCCACACTCCCCTGGTGGGGTGACAAGCCCGTTACCGCACCTGAATTGCAACCATCACCACGGAGGTTGCCACCACCATCACCTCCCCCAGCCCCAACCCCACCCGCAACCTCCACCCCACCTGCAACTTCCACCCCACCTACAACCTACACCCCATCCCCATCCCCACCCACAGCCCAATGCCCATCCCAACCAGTTCCCCTCCACCAGGGGTTGTGGCCCACCGAGTCCGCGCAATTCTTGCATCCCACCGCTGCCACCATCCGCTGCAGCTCAGATGCCGTTTGCCAACATCCAAGTAGCTTTCCACTGCCAGGAATCCAGCTATTACTCTAAGCGGGTATGTTTGTTATTCTGAGATCAAAGAGCAACTTGAGACTTCTGCATGTCTTAAACCTAAATCTAGAATTCATAAACCAGTGCTGACAATAGAAATGTTGAAGTCTTTTTTTTTCCCAGTGCTAAACAGGGCTTTGTAGATAGTCGGTTCTTGTACATGGTTTGTAGTTGCGTTATCCAAACATAAGATTTACTGTTCGGATGTCAAATGCTGTTTTGTGGTCATTAGAAGTTACTCTTTACTGTCTTTGAGGCAGATGTTCCCTCAAATCAGCAGTAAGAATTCATTAGTCATAGAATGACGGCTGTCATTTCTCTGATACCTTCCACACACTTTGACATTTCTGACACTGCATTCATGTTGCGTCACATGCTTACTTAGGTCACAAAATACGATGGCTTATCACCAAGCATTTTATTGCCTGCAAATCAGTCAGGTGCATGTAATTTGCTGAGTGCAAACAAATGCTCATTTACGCAGTTATACTTTCATCTGATAATTAGTATATTCTTCATACAATTCTGTAGTGGAGCTGGAGTGCTCAGCTATTTCAGAGAAATGTTACCATAAAATCAGAAATGTTTGTATTCATAAAACCTGCAAGTTTTGCGAGGAGCCATGATTTACAGAAGTGAAGTGCACACAAAAGTTTTGTCTACACAATGTATTGAAAGCAATCGCCAATATGTTAAAGTTTCATGCCAATGAAAATGGCAGATAGCTCCAATTTCACAAAAGTTGTGTGCTTCAAATGTTTCATGTTTTATGGTACACTTTTGTTTTCCCCTCCAGACTAGAACAGAGACATTGGGTCATCTCCGTGTTTTGTTTTTGATACCTGCAAGCTTGATTATGAGTCAAGAAGTGTGTATACTAATAGCCCAAAAATCCATACCATGGCCAAGACTGAGCCATGCAAAGGATTAAAACACCTCCCATGTGAGGTCGCAGGGGTTTCCTGGGTAGGTGTGTGATGCTTTTAAATGAAATTTCCTGTTTACAGCCCTCAATGAACACCTAGTGCAAGCAATTATCTTTCTTTCTTTTTTTTCATTCATCGAGCTGTTTTGACATGCTCGAGACACATTTTTCTTTGCCTTTGTATCTAGATAGACAATATTCTTATGCTCACCAGAAGAAATATATTATTAATTATATTTTTACATCTATCATGTTATCATATTTGCATATAATGACGTAAATTTCAGTTGACACAAGCTCAGTTTGTCATCGTAAGCCAGGGGTGATAATTCTTATCTTGAATATGTTTTGGATTGTGTTTGTGTTGATGTTGTATTTCCTATTCTGATCATCCCCTCCACTTCTGCCTTGTGGTGATTACTAAAAGCTTTTTATTTTTCGTCCATAAAAGATGTGGAGCAAAAAGCTTAGTCTATGCTTCCAAGCACATGAGAATGTATGGTGCAGGCTCTTAGGGCTAAGTACTATCGTTCTATTCCACAGACTCACAAGAAGTTTGCAGGGCTCGGGGATTGCACAGCATAAACTTGCAGCCCAGCTTGAAGCCATGTTGGAAATTCATGAAATTCTTCCGTCGAGTTGTTTTCATTGCAACCAATTAACAAATTGCCCTCCATCAATGTAAAGATTGTTTTTCCCACTGCAGGCTTTTAAAGCCAATATTTTAATAGGGGTATGGGGTCTATACCAATTAGTAATTCCATCTTCCACTTGTTAAGTTTTACTCGTTGCTCACCCAACATACAGAACATAATTATGATCCAAGGATGCGGTGATTATTTTGCTGGGGGAAGATTGAAAAACAAGACAATATCAGAAATATTAGTAAGAGATTAAAGATACAATATTGTCAGTGAATAATTGCTTTGTTATTGCCTTGTGAGGACAAAAATATATGTCATAAAAGAAGGCATCAGATTGCATAGTTATGCAAGTTTGAACTGTTGTGGCTGGAATATTGCAGTGCAAATGTCTAATGCCAAAAAAAAAAAGTATCCCAGGATTTGAGGAGCAGCAAAAAGAAAATATTGCCCGTGGCTAAATGTCGGACTGGGCACGGAAGAGGATTCGAGTGTTTCCGTAGATGTTAGTTTGTGGCGTTTCCTTCATTGAGTGGTGAGTGGCAAACGACGGCTTGGACACCTGGGTTAGTACCCTTAATCCCCTTTCTCCACTACACCCCCTCCCCCCCCCTTTCCTCTTTCCCAAGGGGCTATTTGTGCTTCTCCCGGCTATAAGCCGGGAGAAGTGTACAAGTTTCAGGGCTCTTCACCTCACCTTTCATGACACCCAGACCTTCATTAACCCATCGAGGACGGTTTGATTTTGCTACAACACACATTTCTTATAGACCCTTGCCCGAGTATACTCGGGGACTCATCCTCAACGGGTTGATAAGAACAAGTTTTACATACATTGGCAATGCACTCCATCTTGCTTGGAATGCCAATTTGAGAGATGATGAACTTAAACAAATTTCAAAGTTAAAAATGAAGACTGAAAGTAAATGGACCCAGGTTGTGAATGAGTAATATACAAGCCGACCAGTAATCCAGTGCTTTACCTTCCATCAAATGTACAATGTACTCTAAGGCAGTTCCTTGCCATGTTGATGTTTGGGGTTAGAAAAGGGGGAAGTATCTTCTCTCATTCAATTGTTTTGTCCTCACCAGGATATATAACCTTAAAAAAATCACAAAATTTATATGTTAATTATGTTGAGCAGAAACATAGAGTTTTGAAACTGCAGAGTGAGTTGGTGAAAATCACAGTTGCTCAAACTTGGATCACTAGAGGTACATTCATTTTATTCTTTTAAACACAACGTGAGGTTCCATGTTAAAGGGTCATTACATCACATCCTGAGTTTTGTGCAGTCTGTTTGTATGTATGTTTTTTTCTTATTCAGTTGTTAGAGACCTACTTCACCTTCAGAGGAGCTTGGCAACGACAATGTAAATATACTGAGAATACCCTACTCCTCTCCCCACAAACCTTGAGAGTTGTGATGTGTTCTGTTCCAGCAAACAACTTGAAATTACACCAAGGTTATTCTTCTGACTAACTGTCAAAGACCTGGGCAAGGCCTCCAGTCTCAGGGGGGTTCTGTATTTTTAGCCTCAAAGGATTTGTTCCGGACAAGCGTGTCGAAGACGAAGGTATCATTGTGCTGTCAGACTTGCTTGCCCCACAAAGAATTGTCCCCGCTTTGTAGCGGGAGCCTCCATACAGCCAGGGGTTGCGCCTGGCTACATACAGCCTGATATGGGAGCCTGAGAACAATGCAAGGTTTCTTCTCTTTTTTTTTTTTTTCCCCCACAGTGGTCTCGATAGAGACCAAGGTGATACTTTGAAACCGATGTTCAGATCTACTCTATCAAGCAACTGAATTTATCATGTTCTGTAAATAAAGCATGACATTGCCTTTCATAGCGTGTTAATAATCATTCATGTTTAATAGCCTGCAGCAAATGTCATTCTTGGCAAATGTGTCCAGATCTTCCATAGATGTGGATTACTGACTCAATCCCATGCTCTATGACAACATCAACATCATTTGAAACATGTCAATGTATGACATTGTCTGATTATCTTTGTTGTTCTCTGAAAAGATGTCACAGAACTGTGTGCCACTTGTCAAATGATTAAGTCTCTATTCATCCATTTGGTGTTTGCAGCATGATAAAGCTGATCAATACAATTGAAAGGAAAGAAAAACAAGTTTTTAGTAGTTTCCTTTTGATGCAAACATTACTTAGTTGTGTATTTGAGCAGAGTTGTTAACAAAACTTGTACAGATAACCATCACTGTGTAAAGCAAAATGTCATGTACCAGGTATTTATTCCTTTTTGCAAGTGCTGATGTACAGGCCCGATGTCAGTTAAACCTTACAGACTTTATTTAGCCTTGTAGTCAGCTCCACATACAATCAACATTTATTTTTTAACAAACATGGTTATACATGTACTACAGTATGACATGTGGGAAGTTCTGCAAGCATCACAAAGGAAATACTTATATGTGAAGGATGAGTGAAACTGAGAATTGAAAGGGATTTTTATTTAAGGAATGCTGATGGTTTCAAGATTTGGGTGTTAGCTTTCAGGGCGGGGTGTGTGACTTGACGTCATTTTTTTACCGCAATCAAGTCAGGCATCAGAGTTTTGCCTCCAAACCAGAACTGAAGAGGAAAATGTTTTTAGGGAGACCACGTGAGTAGGACAAGAGGATCTTCTCATTGATTGGTTGATGAAGACAGAAAGGGCATCACCATGGAAACAAGAGTAACTCCCAAGTATTGTGCATTTGAATACCCTGTACAGTCATTTTCCTGAACAAAACTCCTCTGCTTGTTGGGTGCATAAGTATAGGCTATCACGTGGCGGAACCACAAAAACAGAAACTGACAAAATAGGGATCCATTAGTGAGAAATGAGCATGGATGCATTGTTCTAGGGCTCGGCTTGTTGTTCCTAAAATAGGTTGGATGGTCAAACAGAGTAATATGCTAGCATCAAGGTTTGATTCATGATCATATGTTGCACAAGATTGTCATCTGACTGATGTTAACATCCCTTGACAGGGCACAAAACATCATACTCGGGAAAATTCATGAACAGTCCTGATCAAATAAAGATAAAGTTTTCGTTCAAACTGAGGATTAAAGCATGATTGTGCCTTTGCAGTCAAAAACAGTTATGTGAAAAACAGTACCTCTTTGTTTTTTACAACTCTTAATCATGACTGAATTTCTTTTTTCTTTGGTTTCCCCTCTTTCTGCTTCATTTATAATCAGTGATTATTTTTTTTTTTGTTTTTACTGTTTAAAGCAGACTTGAAGGAAATATTTTATGAGTTTGAATGCAAAAATATACAAATGCCATTTTCAACATAATTATGTTTTTATTGCAACTGATTGACAAATTGCCCTACATCGACGTAAATAAGCACTGAATTGATCAGTGTTTTAGTAGTAGCCATGATAAAAAAAGGTCGTAGGTTCGAATCCTGCTCGAGTATGTACGCCCATGATTTTTTTATCATGGCTACTACTAAAACACTGATCAATTCAATGCTTATTTACGTCGATGTAGGGCAATTTGTCAATCAGTTGCAATGAAAACATCTCGACGGAAGAATTTCATGAATTTGAATTATGTTTTTGTTAATAAGGTCATCATCAAATAGAGAAAATGTGAATTTTTTTAAATGATGCTGCACTTGTCACATGGCAAGAAATATATTTGATGACATTATTGAAATCATCACACATATTCTAATTATTTTCTTTGTTTTTCAGCAGCTTCAATCAGATATCTCAAGTTGCTAAAATGGATTCATATTGGTTGTTGCATTTAAATTCTTCATTTTGATTTTATGCTTTCCATCCATCTGAGTGTTAGCAAGAGTCAAAGAACATTTAAACTTAGTTGCATGTTCCAAAAATGAGATGGGTACTGGCTGGCTAGGAAAGGGAAAGTATCACATAATGTTCACACCCATGGGCTGTGTCAAAAAGCAATTGTGTATTAATTCTAGTTGCGTAGCAATTCTAAATTTGGTTAGTAGGTTATTCAATAATGCCCACATAGTATCCAGGAAACATATATATGCACCACAGAAGGAATGTGCCAATTCCACAGACTTTTTATAACGTTCATGCCCTTCTTTTTTGTGGCCAATATGATGACATCAATTGCAAACTCTGCCATTTTGGTCTAACCTCAGACTCGCCCTCATTCCTTTATTTCTGGTGAATGTGTACCCCCACTCCTATTTTTTTTTCCCTGTGACGCACAGGGTACTATCTTCCTAAATAGGCTGAAATCATTATGATGCCAAGATGATGTGCAGGACACCAAACCATATGAAGATTGTTCATCCTAGTTGCTGTGTATATTGCTTCTCCAGCAAACTGGCCCAATCCTCTGCATTGCCAATGCGCTGAAAACTTCTGAAAGCCCCGTCACAGATCATGCACTGTGGGATTCCTCGGTGCCATTGTCACTTCTGGTTGTCTCGTATATGTTGCAGTTTCCATATGATTCAATTGAGTTATTTGTCTGCTTTTTCATTGTTACTCCTTTGTTCTTGGCTATAATTCAGATTTGAAAGAGTTGAAAGTTTCTAAATTTTACTGAGTTGTGGTCACTAGAATCATGGTTCACTACTGCAAGGTTTCAATGTGTTGGTCACATGATGGAAAGTGAAGAAATCTTCAACAAAAAATACCCTTGGATAAAGACAGAACTTGACCTGAGTTCATATGCAGCCAAAACCAGGGCAAGTTTGTCCTCTGAGCTATCCCATAATGCATCTGAAATGCTGCTCTGCACATGGCACCCAAGGTATTCGTGATGCTGAGAATTGATTCTTTCTTTTAAAAAATATATAGATATTTACTGTCTCCTTTATCTCAATAACCGCTCTCACCGCTGGTAGGGCAGCTTGATTACTCACCAAAGTAATCATTCAAAAGGTTAAGGTCAACTGCATGGCCCATGTGTAAACGTCAGTAATGGCTATCAAGGATGAATCTGATGTACAGATATAGTCATTGTTTGACACTGTTGCTATGGTTACAGAGTTTTGAGTCATTCAGATGTCTAATCCCTGTCCAGCTCTACCCCATCCCCTGGAAAAAGTGTGGGGGGGGGGGGAGAACTATTTCAACTCCTTTAGACTTTACATGATACCAATGAACTTCATGCTGCTTTTGAATTCATATTATTTTCACAATCATCACAAATCTTTCTGCAAGAGAACTACCCAAAGAAGTTTGAGTTCCAGTTCAGTCATAAGCAAACAAGATAAAGATATTTTCCATACTTACCCTGATCCAGCAGGCCATACAGCAAATCAGATTTTTCACAGGACAGTGATAATACATTTTATAAAATGTAACATTCACAGTGAATTGTGCGAGACCAGACACAATGCCCAAGTCCTTATCCTCTCAAAATCTCCCTTTTTCTATCCATCTCCCTCTCCATATCTCTCTCCCTCCCCCTCTTTCTCCCCCTCCCCATCTCTCCATCTCTCTCTTTCTTGGAGATCCCATCTCCTTCCATCTCTCCTTCACTCCCATTTCTGCCCTTCTCCTTTCTTGCGCTCGCCATTTTCTCCCCTCATCGACCTCTCCTGTGCACTTTCCAAGTCATAACTGCCATAAACCAACAAAAGATCTGAAAGTGAGATTCAATCATCCCGTCTATAAAATTGCACTCTGCTAGTTGTCAAACTGCACTCGTTTTATTTTACTGTCCATGAACTTGGAGGATGTCCTGATATAGTACTCTTTTTTTATCTCTCCCTTTCTGGTTGTCGCTGGATATATTTCCTTTCACCTTGTTCTAATCATTTGTGTTTTTGCTGTGGGGGATATTGTCCTACTCTGAATGTATCTCTTACTTTCATTTTCGTCGGCTGAGAACCAGAAGGGCATTGTAGCAATTTTGGGAGGTATTGACTTATTGGTATTATGTTCTATAGCTTGATCTCTTCTTTATTATGGTGTCAATATTCAGTCATTTTCATTTTCAGTAAAGAGTCAAGAATTAAAACCGCAAGGGCACTATTTCACTCAATATTTAAACAATTCTTATAAATTTACCCAATTTATTGATCAAGTAAACTTTTCGTTTCATGACAATTTATTGTTTTGTTTCTATTTATGCTCAAATCTTAGAATTCAATAGCGCCCTTTTGCTTCTCAGCTGACAATTTCCTCGTGTCCCTCTAGTATTACGATGTTTTCATCAAAATGCACTTTCTGATCTCTCCTACTGTCTATTCCAACCCAAGTTTTCATTCATTCATGCTCCATACAAAAGAAACATAAGCTATGTATGGATTATTAGAAGACATACACGTATCTATATGCAGATTTGCATTTTGATACAAGTTCCAGTGTATCAAGAGTGAATATTTCATTTTTGCTTTTTTTTTTCTTTTCTTTTTTTTTTTTGGGGGGGGGGGGGGGCATCTTGCGCCCAACTGCATTCATGTTTCATCTCAATGTCCTTGAATCACAAAGTATATTATTTTAGGATATTTCCAGCAAGGATATTGTTCATGCTAGGAGATAGCATATGACCTTTTCATTCCATTCTCCTAAATTAGACATGAGTCTTATCTGATAAAGGTGTTTTAAACTATCAAGCCATCCTTTACTTCTTCTTTCTTTCATTCATTCTTGTCCTCAAATGTACTTTCTAATTTCTTTCTTAGTGATTAAAAAAAAAATATATATATATATATATATACATATATATATATATATATATATATATATATATATATATATATATATATATATATATATATATATATATATCGCTGCTGGGGTGACAAGACCTTGTATCTGCAATTTTGGTGAAAATGACTTTTTAAGATCAATAGTCAAATAATGGGTTAAGTGATGTCTTGTCCAAATCCCAACTGTCTTACTCCAAAAATGAAGCCACCACGGGATGTCAAAGGAAAGGCTATCCCATTCGCTATAGTGCTTTGGTCGCAATGTTTTTTGGCTCTCCTGAACATTTGACATTTTGTAGATACGAGGTCTTGTTGCCCCAGCGACGATATATATATATATATATATATATATATATATATATATATATATATATATATATATATATATATATATATATATATATATATATATATTCTTCTTGTCTGTATAATTGCTTTGAGTCTGTCTGTACAGATTTATCCAGGAACTTTGTAAATCCACTTTGATGAGGCCAGTTTCCCTTCTGGAACGTTTCCTCTCTTCCAGGTTTCCCTAGAGTTTTGGTTTTGTTTTTGTTTCAGTGTTTTGTTGTTGTTGGGTTTTGGGGGTGGGGTAGGTGTTTGTCTTTTACAATTTCCATTTCTTGTCTGTTATCTAATGGATCAAATCATATCCATGGAGCCTGTTTATTCCAGTATAAGGCTTCAATATCTTTCTTTTAGTTTTAAGTTATTTCCCTGTCCTGTTTTTTTTTTTCTCTCTCTCTCTCTTTTCATCTCTTCTGTCCGTCCACTGAGAACCAGAAGGGCTTTATTGCAATTTTGGGGGTATTGAGTTACTGGTATCATGTTGTAGAGCTTAATCTCCTCTACATTATGGTGTCAATTTTAAATTATTTTCATTCTAAGTGAAATCTTAAAAATTGAAACCATAAAGGTGTTATTTTACCCTATATTTCGAACAATGCTTAAAAATTTATCCACTTTTGATTGAATATTTTTTTTTATTTCATGAAAATTGATTGTTTAGTTTTTATTTACGCTCAAATCTTAGAACATGATAACACCCTGGACTGGTTCTCAGGTGACATATTCTTCACCCTCTTTTTACTTTTCTTATCTCCCTCACACACTCTAAGACAACCTTTCACTTTTCCATTTAGTCTCTTTCTTGCGTCTCACCCCAAAACTTTCCCCATTGTGCTCCAAAATCCTCTTTATTCACAGAATTCTCTGGCCCAATTTGTCTGGGATCGTGGAGCTCCCAAAGACGTCTCTTCTTACCGCCAGACTTCCAGCGTTCCCTGGAGGAGACTGCGCAATAATTCCCCTCCTATCCTCAAGTTTCTCCAAATCTAAAAAGTTCAGACAGACCCAAACAAGGGGGGACCCAGAAATGCTCCAATTCAGGGCCGAGGGAAGAGGTTAAACCCAAGATGCCGTTTAATTTTTTCTCCCACTCCATGAAAGCCCACCGGCTTTGAACCTTTTTTGTACCCCTTGAACCAGTAGTTTACTTTCCCTTTCATAAGCTAAATACCCTCTATGCCAATGCTTACTCTCTACCAGTGGTATCATGAGCCAGTGGTGTTCCTATGTTCCACAGCTTTTAACGGTTTTCTCGTCCCCCTCTCCCTCTCTCCGTCTTCCCGCCCACAGTTCCAGAATGCGCTGAACGACCACGACGAAGCCCAGAGCGTGCAGCAGATGCTAATGGATGTCGCCAAGAACGAGGAGACGAGAATGAGGTAAGGACAAATTTCTTTGGTTGTCGATGAAATCCTCTTCTTAGAGGGATGGTAAAGTATTGGTTGAGGTGAGAATTCAGCTTGTAAATTTTTGTGAGATACTACTTAGAAACCACTTTATGAAATGTTAAAAAAGCATACGATTCTACTAAAGAAGAATTCAAAGTTTAATTGATGAAAATCGGTTATTAAGTGGCTGAGATGTCCAGAAACAAAGTAAAACAAAGCGATCCTAATGAAAGGTGGGACCCATCTTTTATTAGGATCACTTTGTTTTGGATTTCTGAGCCATTTCAAAGCCAATTTTCATCAAATGAACTTTGAAGTCCTCTTAGGATTATATGTTCTTTCAAGAGGTTTCACATTATCTCAGCAACAAAAAAATCATCATCAAAAAATGTTGGAAACCTCAAACCCGTCTCAACTTAAACTGTACCATTCCTTTAATACATTTTTGCCTCTAACAAAGATTCTGCTAGTCAGAATTGAACATTCAGGCCCCTTGTGACTCCATTTTTTTACTCCATTGTCTCACCACTATTGGATGAGGAGTTTTCAGCAGCTTTATTTTTTTTACTACATTGTCTTAAAGGGATGGTACAGTATTGGTGGAGATGAGAATTGGGCTTTTAACTTTTTGCGAGATACCAAGAAAACACTTATGAAATAGTACAAAACATACCGTTTTAAGAGGAATTCAAAGTTTATTTGATGAAAATTGGGTTAGGAATGACTGAAATATCCAAAGTAAAACAAAGGGATCGTAATAAAGTGTGAGTCCCACACTTATCAGAATCACTCTGTTAAGGATATCTCAGCCATTTCAAAACCAATTTTCATCAAATAAACGTGGAATTCCTCATGGAATTACATTCTCTTTCATTTTTCACAAGAGGTTTCTCATTATCTCACCAAAAATGTTAGAAACCTGAAGTTAGGTCTCAACCAAAACTATACGATCCCTTTAACACAGTCACATTTCTTACTTTTCAGAGGTACGTAATCCACCTACACAAGCCTAGCTGACAATGGTCATTTTTGTATTGGTATTGACACTGATTTGGCTTGTGTGGCATTTAGCGAAAAATGATTGAAACAAAAATGCTGCTTGAATGCCCTTTCTCCCCCCTCCTTTGAATGTGTATTTGGGATATTTTTCTGTTGTCAATTTTTCATGCAGTACAATTAAAAACATCAAGACACTCATAAACCCATATCCATCCTAGGTAGGTGGAAATAGAGTCAAAGTGAGAACTCATGCTAGTCATATAACTAGTCATCAGACCCATCATTTGACCAAGCATGAATTTTCTTTAGAGCAATCCATTTTGAGTAGCAGAAATCAAGTATCAGGTTTACAACAAAAGATGCAGAAATGTTGTCTAGACAAGAATGCAGACAGCATTCTATGATTATTGACATGAATGAAATGAAGCATGTATGTACAACAAAACAAAAAATTCAGTTGTGTTGAGAATTCTGTAGAAACCATCAAATTTTACCCTTTATGTTAGCTATAAGTACAAAAGGAAAGGAAAATGTTAAAGGACAAAACACAATACACACGTTCGTACAATTTGGTGCAAAATAAATTTTATGGTGATATCCATGACCATGGATATTTACCAACTATCCACCTTAAAAAAGGATAAGAGATCTGACATGTGATATTTTGTTGTTTCTTTCCAAATTAGGCAGGGTAATCCTCCCATCCTTTTGTGGGAAATGCTCCAAATTTGATAGTAAAAATAGCCGTTGGCATCTATACTTTGTCCACTGCACAATGCGGCATTTCACTTCCCACCGCAGTTTGTGGCGTGGGTCCAGGGAGCTGCATAAACGTAACACTTGATTTCCCGCTGTTGTCGGGCTGCATTTCATGCCGGCCACTCAACCCAAAGTCGTGCCGAGGCAAGGAACTGGGCTAAATTTGATTTGAAGATTTCATATCTCACATGGAGATATGATATTTTGGTGTCGTGTCACAAAAAAAAAAAAAATAATGAAAGATAAAGAAATAGAAAAATACCCTGGTACATGGCATGAAAATGAAAACTGAATGAAACTTGAGCTGACTCATGTCCTGTTGCCTGTTTGTTCAAAAAAGATTATTAGAAGTTTTTCTTCCTCTAACCCGATATAAATGGCTTTAGAGAAATTTCCACATACTTTATGGTAACAAATGATAAAGCTCCCACATGTGCAACTACACTGTGTGTTATCTGCTCTGTTACTGTATACAAAAGCCTTCATTCTGGGGGGAATCAAAATGTCAAATCCCATTTACTTTACCTAACAAGAGCACTTTAAGGAGTGGTTTGGCCAGTCTGTCTGATTTTTATTGGATTAAAACTTGCATTTTTCAGATGCTGCTACACATTACTGTACAAAAAGCAAAATGCAAAAATGGTTAGTTTGACAATGTTTTACTTATGCTCTGAGGTATGTAAGTAGTCTGTAGGTTACTTCACTAAAAATACTTTACACGAAGGTCAGCCCTTCCCCTGTAATGCCTTCAGCAGAATAAGTTGTAGTTACAGTTCAGTTGGGGTCCCACTATAATGTTATTCTTGTGGGTCATAGAAACACGCTCTATGTCTGTGTAATATCCCTTCAAGTGATGTCACTCAAACTCTGCAGTGAGCCATGGAGGTAGAGTTTTGAGTGCTGTAGTGTAGCTTTTGGGTCCTAGCTGGCATCTTCGCTGACCTGTTAACCCCGTGTGAGGGCAGGAAACACGTTTACGGAGGGAAATTGGAAGCGGAGAAGCACCAGGAAATGAGTATTGCATGAAGTACATCGAGCGGGCTGATGTTCTGTGTCATGCACATCCCTATTTATAGCTCGTTTAGTTTGTCTCCCTCCCTCCATCTCTTTCCCCTTCTCTCTTTCTCCCCACCCCTTTTTTTTCTCTATCTATCAATCAATCAATCTGTCTATCTATCTATCTATCTATCTATCTATCTATCTATCTACCTCCATATCTATCTATCTATCCATCTATACATATATTTATATCTTCTTGCCTCCCTTCATCTCTTTCCCCTTCTCTCTTCCCCTACCACTTATTTCTCTATCAATCAATCTATCTATCTACCTACATATCTTTCTATCTATCTATCTATGTATATCTATCTATCTATCTATCTGTCTATCTATCCTATGTATATCTATGTATCCATCTATATGTATATTTATATCTTCTTGTCCCATCAATATAAAGGCTGCATTGTGTCTATAAATGCGCATAGACTCCATCTATCTGTATATCTATTTATCTGTCTATCTACCTATCTATCTATCTGTCTATCTATCAATCTATCTATCTATCGGTCTGTCTGTGTATCTAGCTAGCTTGCCTTCTTTCTTTCTGTCTGTCTATCTGTCGGCCTCTCTGTTTCTTTCTCTATAGTATGCATCACTGGGGCAACAATACCTCGTCTCTCAAATTTTGGCGAAAATCACTTTTTAGATTGATTGTCGATTAGTCCGTGAAGTAATGTCCTGTCCAAATCCTAGCTGTCTTACCCCAAAAATGAAGCCATATCACTGCATGTCAAAGGAAAGGTGACCCTATTTGTTAATACTGATTTGGCTGCCATGTTTTCCCACCCTCCTGAACATTTGATATTTTTTTTAAGAGATACTGGTAAGGTTTTGTAGCCCCAACAGAGATAAGTAAATATCTCATCTGTTTGTCTATATATACTCTTTCTCTCTCTTCTAACCTCTATATTAGTCTCGATCACATTATTGCTTTTTTTTTTTTGTTTCCTTGTCCAATTCTCCGATAAATATGTAATGCACAATATCTCTCATTGAGAATATTACTTGAGAATGCAAAATAAATCCCTACATCTCCCTTAGAGAAACTCATACTTGATGGAAAAGGTTGTCAGGTGCTTATATAAACAGCTATATCATTTGGTAGTAATTTATTCGAGACATTTACACAGAGATGCATTTTACATGTAAAAACATGGTACTTTTCAAATAAGGCCATTGGAAAACATATCCATTTTGTTTTTGTTTTGTTTTGTTTTATTTGTTGTTGTTGTTGTTTTTTTGTTTTTTGTTTTTGCTTTTCGGACGCAAAAAGACATTGAGTGTCATCAGGGTCACATGACCCGGTCACATGACACAGACAGCTATTTGTAGATGTCTGTCTATAGGGTCACCTTGTAAGATGATTCATTGACACACTCACCATCTCATAAAGTCACCCTTAATAGTTGTCCAAACTTTCACGACTTCCTCACAAGATCAGATGCTCAGGTCTCGTCACTGTCATGTATACTAACTCATCCTGCATGGTAAAATCCTTCCCTTTGGTGTCTTTTTTTTTGGGGGGGGGGGAGGGGTGGGTAGTTTTCTCAGGATCTCATCAGTTTTGCACGAGGAGGAAAATGTTGAAGAAGCTAGGCAATAAAAAGAGTCAGAGTCCACTTTTTTCATCCTCCAAACCACTCAAGTCAGTGGATGAGAAATTTAAGGAGTTTCTCGAATCTTGTAGTATTTTGAACCAATTTCATATTTGTATTCAATTTCAAACACCGCCATCAAATCAACTCAAGAGGTGGGTTTTATTTGTTTTCCCCTCATATTTTCCCCTTGTGTCATCAGCTGGCATAAAATCAGCAGTAAATGGACTTACGGACATTTCTTTATTGCGACAGCCTTTACAGTCATTGATAGCAGTGTGTAGTCTACTTTCCTCAGACCCGATTGTGTACAGTTGAGGCAAATTGCATTGGCACATGCTGACTAGCAGGGAGTTCAGACACACAAAAAAAAATCTATACTACTACTAGAACGGTATAGCTCTACCAAAATGGTATACAACTGTAGCTATACAATGAATTTATATGTCTGAATGCTGACTAATGAAACAACGTATAACAAAACGACGTATAACGAAACAAGGGTCAGAGCATCGTTTCGAACTAGAACTTGATAACGAATCAACATTCTATCGTGTCCATTATGCATCTGAATGTATGGCGACCATAGAACGGTATAACTTGGCGGGGCTTAATGGGAGCGTGCACGGAAGGTGATCCCATAGCTGTCACTCGTGACCATAACAGCATGCGCAGTAGGAAACTGCACATCTGATCGAATTTTTCCGGTCGAGATTAGCATCTGAACGGTCTGTCGGCTATACGATGGTTCTTTATGCATTGTTTCTTTATCGAGTTTTGGTATAAACTGGCTTGCGTCTGAACAGGGGGTCTATGTCTTGTGGTCCTAAAACCAGTCAGTCCAGCATTGCTGCGGTGCTGCAGCTTTTTCGAGCTGCTCCAGTTCTGAAATAGACAAAGTCTTGGTCACATGGTCTGAGTCATGTGACGTGTGTCTCATGTAGTTTGTGACACATCGATGACTGACATGAATGACCATCTCCCATGATTCACTACACCTTCATCGCAGCGCTATAAAATCACCATGTTATAAATATCATTTGAGTCTTCACTTTTAGCCTTGAGCTTGATTGAGGCCTGGTATATTTTTGACACCAGACCTTTTTCTGTCTTTTTAAGAGATAATGCCGACACACAGACAGACGTCACCTACACATCATTGTGAATCATTTTCTCAGATCATTAGTTATCAGCCAATCAGAATTAAGTATTCAGAGACTTATGTTTGATTTTTCTGACATATGTCTGATGTCGACTTTTGTGCAACAGGACCCTGTATGAGTAATGTCATTTATGCTGTTACAAAAATAATCATCTCAGCTGGTAAATTGCCCCCCATTTAACTGATGCCATTGCTTCATGGGGAGAACAACAAATTAATTAATTGCTCTCAGTTCTGACTAGGGTGTGACGTCATTGAACAGGATGGATGTATAGTAATAGGGATATGCCTTGATTAGTTTGGGTTCTGTCTGGTGCCAAGAGACTTGACCTTTTGATTGTTGGTTCGGGAGGGACTCAAGGGGATTAAATTTTGATAGGACTTAAGGGACAAGTCAGAACATTATGTTAATTATATACTGTACTCAGATGTGTGAGCAGGGGTTGCTTTCAAAAGAATCTTTGTCGATCTTAAAGGAGCTAGATGGCTAGTAACTGATCAGTGGGAATGCTGGGGGTGATTGTTCCAATCCTTGTGGGATTCATTTAAGAGTACATTATATGTCTATTGTTGTGTGAAAATTATTTGCTTCAGAATGGTCTCATATTCAAGTAATGTGCAGTTTAATGTTTCCAGGTTAGCTTGCCTGTACAGTGTCGGGGCGATCGTTGGAAACATTAAACTGCACATTACTTGAATATGAGACCATTCTGAAGCAAATAATTTTCACACAACAATAGATATATAATGTACTCTAAAATGAATCCCGCAGAGATTGGAACAATCACCCCAGCATTCCCACTGATTACTTACTAGCCATCCACTTTAAAGTTAAGATCAACTTATATTTATGGCATGCCAGTGGTTCCCTGTTTGGTTTTATCAGCCTTTCAGAACTCATTTCAAATTGATATCAAAATCTACTGAAAATTCTTTTGTCACTCATTCTATTTTGATTGTTAATGGTTGCATGAAAAAAAAAAATCTCTCACATTTTTATTTTCATTTCGAATTCAGAGCACCATTGAAGACAGGCACATTATGCATAATCTTATTAAAGTCATTCTTAGTTTTTCAGATTTACTTCAATAGCTTCATTGTTCAAACAGAGGGGAGTACCTGATGTAGATTTTTAGTTAATATCGTTAGAAAGTTCACTTCTCAGCTTTTATTTTTGTTATGTTTCACAAATTCTTGTGATATGTTGCAAATGCTGGTTTCCTCTGTTGAACAGAGCCTGTAGCTGCTTTCTAGCAGAAGTCTGATAGTAAGAATGCATATTTTACTGCTGACCTTTTGCAATTCATCCCTTTGCTGAAAACAGAGAGATATGACCTGTGTCTTTTCATTTCAGTTTGCTGTCAAAAAGGAGCAAAACTTGAGTCTGCTTGAACCTACAAGGATGCATATAGAGTTGAGAATAATTTGTGGCAGTTCCTGTTAGGCAAAGTTTTTCTTGGATGGATACTATGATATTTCTGGCAGCTCCACTTTTTCCGTCATGTTCTTGATAAACTTGAAAGTGTGCATATGTT